>NC_133622.1:248886926-249004426 GCF_048593235.1 Sminthopsis crassicaudata
GGAGGTGAGCTCAGAACCGGGTCGGGCCGGGCCAGTCTGCTGCCGGAGGCCCGCCTCTTGGCTGTCTCATCCCTCCTCCTCCTCCTCCTCCTCCCAGACTTGTAAGGAACCTTATTGTGACACAGAATCTGGAACTCCTGTAATTGTGGACTCCCAGATATGGAGCCGTCAGGGAAAACTTCATGGAAAATCTAGGCCTTAGCTTTGCATACAGTAGGTGCTCCTTAAGAACCTAATGGGGTAGAGGACATTTTGGACTGAGGGACTGGCAAGGAGTAAATGTGAGGGGAATCATGGGAACTGTAGTTGATGCATCCTGGGTGCCCCATGAGCCCCTGCAGCCCCGAGCTCCCCTTCCCAAAGCCAGTTCCCAGCCCTGGGTTAGGAATCAGCTTTCGGGAGGGGCTTGACGGCAGACCTGGCCCTCTCCCTCCCAGGCGGTGTGTGGCTATGGCTCCCAGGAGACGCTGCCCCTGCGCCCCGCCAGGGAGGGCGACCTCTACTTCCCTGAGGACCGGGAGGTGAACCTGGTGGAGCTGGCGCTGGCTACCAACATTCCCAAGGGCTGCCCGGAGACGGCTGTGAGAGGTAGGAGCCTTGGGGCAGGCCCAGGGGAGGAGGGCACCCCGGCTGGGGCAGGGGCGGGAGTGGGGCCTGCGCTGACTGCTCCCCTGGTCTTTCTCCAGTTCATGTCTCCTATCTGGACGGCAAAGGAAACGTGGAGCCTCAGGGATCGGGTAAGTGGCCAGAACACTTTGGGTTTTTGAAGATTCCTAAATCTTGTGTTTGTCTTAATCAGCCAGAATCCACCTTCTCGTTCCTCCGCGCAGCGTCCCTCCCAGCGGAGGGCACAAGAAGCACAAAACCCAGGACAGAAATCACGAGGCAGTCGGGGCTGTTTCTGCCTGGCTGGGCCCCTCCCCAACCTACTATCATCAAACACTTCGTACATAAGCATTTCCTCTCCTCTGACCATCATCCCCTCCTTCTCTGGCACAGACTCGAGGGGCCTTTCCCGAGGTTCTGCTCAGCCTCAGTCCAGTTGGTAGGAATTTGATCCAGAATAGACAGTCCCCCTCTTTTAAAAGATGAAGTTCTTATTATGGCAGGTCAGGAGGTCATTCGCCAAGAGAGAACGATCGGCCATACCAGCAGATGTTATCACAACCTGGCAGTACCAGGCTCTGTGATGGCACAAGCCCCCCTTGGCAGGACCAGGCCCTACTGCTCAGTGCCTGCTTTCCTCATCTGCCTTCACTTTCTGTGGCTTAGAGGGCATTCCCTCCCTCGGAGGGCTGCCAAGTCAGACGGGTCTTTGCTTCTCGTTCTTATTGTTCCTGTCGATTCCCCTGCAGTGCCCAGCGCCGTCTCCTCACTGACCGATGACCTGCTCAAGTACTACCAGCAAGTGACCCGCGCCGTGCTGGGGGATGACCCGCAGCTCATGAAGGTCAGGCCTGTTAGGTTTCCTTTAAGGCACTTCTCCTCCTCCCTTGCACCCCAGTGTGCAGCAATCCCTCCCCCGCAGCAACCCCCATTAAGGTTTCCCAGACTTTTTCGGATAGTGGGCGTTCTCCCGTGTCCTGTTGAATCCCTTGCAGGCCTCTCCCTGTTCTGGGATGGGAACCGAGCAGCCATGGCCTTCCAGGCTCCTTCAGCCTCCACCCAGTTCCCAGCTTCCTTTTGTTTTATCATCTTTCCTCCCTGTGGCCTGCCCTTGGCCCTGTAGCTTCCTGCCCTTGCCCTGTAGCTGCAGTCTCGGGGTCTGAGGTGTTCTGTTCTCTGCGCCTGCACCTCGAGTCCCAGGGTGTGGAGGGGGGGGCCTGGGATGGACACAACCCAGAGTGGTCCCTCTTCTTACTGACCTGTACCCACATGGGGGGTGACACCTTCCCTGGCTCCCTTCATGGAGCTGGCGTCTATCCCTGTTGCATTTCTGTGGTTCTTCAGGATTTACACATGACTGTAGAGCCGGGTACTGGGGACTACAAGTATTACGGTACCCACTTAACTGAGGTGAAAACGGACACTTGCCCATAGTTACACAACCGGTGTGTAGCTGGAGTGCTCGGCTAAGGGGGCTTTCCTCGTCATCCCCACGGGGGCTGTGATGGAGCGGGTACTGCTGCCAGTCCAGGGACACTAGGAATGTTCCTCAGTTCTTTAAAGGGTTTCCTCATGACCCCCTAACAGGGCCCCTCTCTCCTGAAAAAGTTGAGGCTTCAATGGTGTTTTGCATAGGGGGCCCAGGCTGAGGGATGCCGCTGCCAGAGGCCCTGCTGGACCAAGGGGTGTGCTGGGGGAGGGGGAGCGGATCTAGACATCTGGGCTCTGGGGCCTTGGGCAAGGGGCCTCTGCCTCCTCCATTTTACAAGGGGGGCAGAGGAGGGGGTCTTTTTGGCCATAGAAGGCTCACCTTTACCTTCCGTGCCTCCAGGTGGCCCTTCAGGACCTGCAGACAAACTCCAAGATTGCCGCCCTGTTGCCCTATTTTGTGTATGTGGTCAGTGGGGTGAGTGATGGAGGGAGGGGAAGAGGGGTCAGGGGCCAAAGGGGGGGGGGTGTAGAATCCCCGGGGGTGGGGGTGGGGAGCCTGGAGACGGGAGAGAGCTCTTGGATCAGGGCAGAATCGTTTATTTCAGTCCATCTCTCAGCCTTCCTCCTACCCCACTTCCCTAAGACTTGTTCAGCTTCCAGGAGGCCAGGCTGGCCTTCCACCACTGGCTCCCCCGACCTTTTGCCCACCTGGGGTCCTTCAGGGGTGGGTACGAGCCTTTGGGTGCAGTCGCTTTCCTTGTCACCTCCCCTTCCCCTCTGAGCTTGAGATCCCGTGGCACCCTCTTGTGTACAGGTCCCTGTCTCTTAGTGGGCGGCCCATCTCCACCTAGATCTCAGCATTGGCTGGAATGGGCACCAGGGCCCGGGAGAGCTGGGCAGGGAAGTGACCTCTGCTTTCCCATGGCTATAGCCTCCTTTTCTCCGCTTCCCCTCCTGCCAGGTGAAGTCAGTGAGCCACGATTTAGAGCAGCTGCACCGACTACTGCAGGTGGCCCGCAGTCTCCTGCGCAACCCTCACCTGTGCCTGGGGCCCTACGTCCGCTCCCTGGTGGGCAGCGTTCTGTATTGCGTCCTGGAGCCGCTGGCCGCCTCCATCAACCCCCTGAACGACCACTGGACGTTGCGTGATGGAGCCGCCCTCCTGCTCAGCCACATCTTTTGGTAGAGGCTCTGGAGGCTGGCCGGGTTGGGGCAGCGCTGCCCCCCTGATTCCTGGGGGTGGGGGGTCTGGCCAGGCTTCTCCCAACTAATAGCATTTGAAAAATGTGGGGGGGTCGTGTTCTGGCTAATTACACTTTCCCTTCTGTCCCGATTCTGACAGGACCCATGGGGACCTGGTGAATGGTTTATCCCAGCAGATCCTGCTGTCCTTGCAGAAGGTGCTGGCTGACCCCGTGCGGCCTCTGTGCTCCCACTACGGGGCAGTGGTGGGGCTGCACGCCCTGGGCTGGAAGGTGAGGTCATCGAGCCCCACCCCCAGCTCCCCCTGGCTGCGGGGACTAGAGGCCTGAGCATCTGGGTGCGGCCCTAGAGGCTCTTCTCTGCTGGGAAGGAGACCCCAGGGCAGGGGCCGGACCCTTTCCCAGGAGGCTCCGGGTAACTGGCCTGAGGGCCAGTGGGGGGGAACACGGGAAGGGTCCTCTTAGACCTGAGGCCTGACCAGGACTACCTCCCGCAGGCTGTGGAACGAGTCCTGTACCCCCATCTCTCCACCTACTGGGCCAACCTGCAGGCCGTGCTGGACGATTACTCCGTGTCCAATGCCCAGGTGAAGGCCGATGGACACAAGGTGTACGGAGCCATCCTGGTGAGTGACCCTGGTGAGTGACGGAGGGTGGGGGGTTAGGGAGGTAGCTCATGGGGGGTGGGGGCAGCTTAGCCAGGGGAAGGGATCCCTCCTGTGCCCCCCCCACCATGTTCTGCCTCTCCCACCCCCCTGCAGGTGGCCGTGGAGCGGCTTCTCAAGATGAAGGCGCAGGCTGCAGAGCCGGCCCGGGGCCGGAGCTGCCGGCGCCCTGAGGACCTGCCCTGGACTGGCCTCCTCCTGCACGAAGCGCCCGCGGGGGAGCCGGGCTTCGGCCCAGGGGCACCGCTGGCTCCCGGAACCCCGGGGCTGGGAAGCCCGGCCCCTCCCGTGCCCCTCGGGGACACGTATCGCGAGCTCTACGCCTTCTTCGGGGACAGCCTGGCCACCCGCTTCGGCACCGGGCAGCCCGCGCCCGCGGCGGCCCGGCCCCCCGGCGCCAAGAAGGAGCCCGCGGCCGTGGCCGACGCGGTTCGCAAGATGCCCCAGCTCACGGCCAGCGCCACCGTCAGTCCCCGGGACGAAGAGAGCCCGCGCGGGGCGACCCCGGGCGGCCCCGCCAGCGCCCCCGCCAGCGCTCCCGCCGCCTCGGCGGAGAGTCGGCCTCTGCCCCGCGTGCACCGGCCCCGGGGAGCGCCCCGGCAGCAGGGCCTGGGAGCGGCCGCCCGAGAAGTCTTCCAAAAGAGCCGCTTCGCCCCCCGGGGCGCCCCGCACTTCCGCTTCATCATCGCCGGGCGGCAGGCGGGCCGTCGCTGCCGCGGCCGCCTCTTCCAGACGGCCTTCCCGCCGCCTCAGGGGCCTAGTCCGGCCTCCCGCTACGCCCAGAAGCTGCCCATGATCGGGCGCACTGGGCGGCCGGCACGCCGCTGGCTGCTGTCCGATTACTCGCTCTACCTCCCGCTGTGAGGAGGTGGGGCGAGGCGAGAACGAACCAATGAGTGTCTGCTGCGGGCCCCGCCCCCGTTGGCCTTTTTGCCGACGGCTGGACTCGCCCTACCTCGCGCGGGTAGGAGGCGGGGCGAGGCGAGAACGGACCAATGAGCGTCTGCTGCAGGCTCCGCCCCCAGCCCTGCCTTCTTTCCGGCTGTGGTACTTGCTCTACCTCGCTGTGAGGGGGCGGGGCGAGGAAGCGAACTCTTGCGGCAGACTCCGGACTAGCTTTACCTTCCGCCGCGAGGCGCGGAGAGCCGGCGGGCTGCAGTCGGAGGCTTGGTCTCGGGCCCTTCTCAGGTTTCTTCCTGGAATTTCCGCTGCCAGGCCCCGCCTCGGCCTGACTAATGAAGGGCCAGGTCCGACTCCCCCCTGAGGTGCTGGGCGTCCATCACGGCCTTCGGTCTCTTGCCGCGGACATGCCCCCGGAGCTCCGAGGCCCATGAAACCTCGGCTGAGCCACTGACCGGATGTGGGCCTGGGCTCAGTTTCCTCACCTACTGTAAGCTGAGAGGGTGGGGGAGTTTGGGGCGGAACCTCCTTGATGGCCCCACCCTCTCCAGAGGGGCGGGGCGTGTGCAAATAAATCTTTCCCGGAAGCCGACGGCGTCTCCGGTGTGGTATCGTAAAGTGCGTGCGAGGCGGTTGGCCTACGAGAGCGCGGGGTGGGAGGGGCCTGAGCCGAGCGGGGCGGCCATGGCGCTCCCGGGGCTGCACCGCGCCGAGCTCGTGCTCTTCGCCGCCGCCTTCCTGGCTGGGGCCGTGGTGGCCGCCGCAGTCTTCCGGACGCAGGTGCGGGCCATGAGGCCGGGGCCTCGGTTTCTCCCTCTGGACAGTGACAGGCTCCCTCCTCTCCGGGTCACTCATCTTTTGTGGGCCTGTTTCCCTTCTGGACCGCGAGGGGGCTGTTTTCCGGTCGCTTTCTTGTTGTGGGCCTGTTTCCTCCCCTGGACTACGAGAGTAGTGGGCTCCCTGGTCTCCAAGGTCTCTTTCTTCTCGTGGGCCTCAGTTTCCCCTCTGATAGACTAGGGTCTCCCTGAAAAATTCTCAGGACTCCCCCTCCCCTCATCCTCAGTGGGCTGAGTGCACTTCTCTCCTGGCCTCAGTTTCTCCTCCTGGACAGGGAGAGGTGATTATGACCAGGTCCCCAGCCATGGTTTCGCGTGGTTACAGCCACACTTATGTCCGGCCATTGATTCGCCTGTGGACAGGTGCGGTCTGAAGATGACCATTGTGGGGGGTGGCTCTGAGGAGCCGCCCCTTCCCCAGCCTGGTCTCCCCTCCTCCAGGAGGGAACAGGGGCGCTCTGCACCAGAAGCGGCTGCATCTGAGCTGGTGCAGCTCTTCCTGAGGATCAGGAGGGGGAGGTTGAGCAAAAGCAGCCCCTGCAGGGGGGGCTCCAGTGCTTTCCTTGCCTCCCTCTGAGGGCCCGCTGACTCGACTTTGCAGGGGAGCCCTTGGTCCTCCTCTGTCGTCTTTCTCCTTGCGCATTAGCCAGTTACGGCGGGCTCCTCTCCACCACAGTGTTCTCTGACTACTGGGCTGTGGGGTCCCGGGGCCAGGGGAGGGGCTGCGCAGATCCGTGGGAAGAGGATCGAGCTGGGCTGGAGAACCGCACCAGGCGAAGATTTCCATGCAGACTGTGATTTGCTGAAGCCTGCGTGGCTTTCCCCAATGGTCACTTTTAAGTTGATTTCTGCCTGGGTTTAGGCTAGAAGGAAATGAAACAGCTCGGAGGGGGAGGAAGGGGCTGTGGCGGTGGAGGAACAAACAGTTCCCCATCTCCCACTGGGGGGAGGAACTCCCCGCCCTGCCCTGGCTCCAGAAGCCTGGACTTGGTTGCCCCAAAAGGCAGCTCCCTTGTTGCAGATCGCAGCCACCCCCTGGGCCAGGCTGAGCCTGAGATTCAAAAGGCAATGGTCGGTGCATTTGGACAGAGCAGAGCTCAGCCCGACCGCTGTCAGAACCTCCAAAAAGCCGCTTTCCCCGTGTGTGCGGCACTGCCAAGGAGGAGGCTGGTGGAGGGAATGGAGTCGGACCTGGGAGCCAGCACTGGGCTGGAGTCTCCCCTGGGAACAGGCACCTCCCCCCATGGCCCATTAGCACAGGAGGCTCAGGGGAACTGGGGTTTCCCTTGGTCCCATGGGGGCCTTGTCCCACTGGCCTGACCACTGCGGGCCTTTCCTTCTCTGGGCTCAAGCATCGATTGGGTGCCTCCTATCCATGCCCCCTCTCCCCCCTGGGAGTTCACTGTCTAATGGGTGAGACGACCTGCCAGTTTCCACACTCGATGTCCACGGGATAGGTGGAGCTGAGGTCTGGGGTGGGGCAGGAAGGCTTTGAAGGACACTTTTTTCCAGGTGGGCTGGAAGCAGAGATGAGGGTGAGTTCTGGCCAGGAGGTAGGGAAGGGCTTTGAATTTCAGTTAAAATTTGTATTTGGTCCTGGAGGCAGTTTACTGATACAGAACCCAGAGTGTGGAGGGGGAGGGAGAGACCAGAGCTGCTTTCAATGGTTCAGGTGTGAGATGAAGGGCCTGAGCCAGGGGAGAGAGGTCACCAGTGGGGAGGGCACGTTGTGACAAATGAATGGCCCTGCAAGGGCAGATGGGGGGAGGAGGAGGGATCAGAGATGAGCCCTCGGTTTCAAGCATGGGGGACTGGTGGTGCCCTGGACCCTCAATGGGGAGGGCTTGGCTGGGAGAGGAGGCGAGGGAAAGACAGGACAGTGAGGCGGCCTCGGGGGCCAGAAGAGGGCCCATGGCAGCCTCGGTGTGGAGGCTGTATGGAGCCGGGGCCTTGAATCCCATCCCCTTGTCGCTTGCTGCTGGCTTGAGGCCCTGCGAGGAGAGGGGCCGATCAGGTCCTTCCATAGAGGGTCGGGGCCTCTCGTTCCCAGCGTGGTCAGTGCTGGGCCCCGGCATGTCTGCGGACACTCACTGGCCTGGATTTCCTGGTCTCACTAGCTTCAAAAGAGTTCCTAGTTTTGAGTTGTTGATCTTGGCTCCTGAGAACATCACCTACAGCCTGGGCCGGGCCCTTGGGCAGCATTGACACGGCATGCCAGCTCCCTGGCCAGTGCGCATTGGCCCGTGTTCCAGTCTTGGGGTCCTGGCAACAGAGACAAGGTCAGGGATTTGCCCAGGGTGCCCTGCTCAGGAGGTGGCACAAGTGGGATCTGGGGCCGGGTCTTTGCCTGCTCTGCCATTTTCCCTTCCCCTCATTTCTGAGTGTTCCCAACATGCCCTGTGCACGTCCGTCCCTAAAGATGGTCTTTGGCCCGACGCTCGGCGCCTGACTGGGCCGAGGGACCGTGGCTGCGGGTCTGTGCTCTGGCCACCCCCCCTGAGTTGGCCTCTTTTCCCAGGCCTCCTTCAGTGGCCAGTGCCCCGTCTATGGCGTCGCCAGCTGGAATGGCTCCTCCCTCGCCCTGGCGAGCTCCTCTGCCCCGTCCCTGTGCTATTTCGTGGCCGGCGTGTCTGGCCTCCTGGCCCTCTACTGCCTCCTGCTCTTGTTCTACTGGACGTACAGCAGCTGCCTGGAAGACGCCCACAGGTGATTGTGGCGGGGTCGAGGGGCCTCTTGGCTGGGGAACTCGGACTGTTGGATCCCGTGGGCTTATTCTCTTGCAGAAGTCCCCTCGGCCTCCGCATCTCCCTGGGCTTGTCGGCCGTGGGCATCTTCCTGGTGCTGGTGTCCTCATGCATCCTCCGGTTTGGCACCAAGTCCCTCTGTGCCTCCATCATGGGCTTTAAAATCGTGAACTGGTAATGGGCATCGAGGGGAGGGAAATGGGCACTACCCTGGGGAAAGATCCCCGGGGGTACCTTGGGAAGGGCCTCATCTGGGAAACTGGGGGGCAGGGTGTGGGCCCTGGCACTGAGAGCTGCTCCCCAAGTAGCTGACCCCCCATTGCCTCTGATCTTGATCCATGGAGGCCCACCTCAAGGGCCCAGGCAACCTTGGGACCCAAGGGCAGGCCTGGGGCTCGGGCTGTATCCCCAGCCAGGCTCATCCAGCCTCTTTCCCACAGCTGCTCGGATGCCCAGAAACTTCCCTGGGTGCCTCCCGGACCCGGCCTCCGCTTCTACTCCTCCCTGTATGACGCAGAAGTAAGGAGGAGCCAGGGGGAGCTGGAGGGGGTGGCAGGCCCCCCAGGGAGGTCTGCTCCTTGACTGCCATCCTCCCCTCTGCCCTCTCCTGCAGGCTTCCTCCTGGGCGAGCCTGGTCTTGTGGTGCCTGCTGCTGGCATTGCAGCTGCTGCAGTGGAAGTGGGAAGCCCCCCCATACCGGCCGCTGGAGCGCGGGGACCCGGAGTGGAGCTCGGAAACAGAAGCCCTGTTTGGGGCCCGCCCGGCCCGGCCCTGAAGGAGCCCCGAGTAGGGGCCTGCTAGCCCAAGAGCGGGTGCCCGGAGCCTGGCTCTGCCGCCGCCGCCGCGGAGGAGAGACGCCGGCCCCTGCTAGTAGTGGAAGCGGGACCCTCCCCCCAATGAAAACACGGATCTCTGGGCTTTCTTGTCTCTTTATTTATCCGCCGGGTCTCCACGTGGGGAACGAGGGCAGGGGGTCACAGGCGCCGGTACGCCCCCACGGTGACGTCGAACAGCCGCATGTTGGGGAAGCGGCCGTCCTTGTCCAGGAGGAAGTAGAAGCGGTGGCCTTTGACCTTGATGGGGAGCACGGCGGGCACCTCCCCGCGGTGGGCCATGCAGGACACCTGGTGCAGGGGCACGGTCAGCTGGGCCCCCAGGCCGAAGGGGGCGTGCGTGGTCAGCGTCACGCGCTGCCCCCCTTTGCGCAGCAGCACGGAGCTCACGGAGCGCCGGGAGAAGAGCAGCCCGGCGGCCAGCACCAGCAGTCCTGCAGGGAGGCACGGGGGGGCGGCTCAGCCGTGGGGGAGGGGAAAGCCGGGCCGCAGACCCCGAACCTGCCCTTCCCAGCTCCCCCGCTGAGCCCTCCCGCTGGTCGCGGCCCACAGCAGCTGCCCGGCCCCAGTGTCCCCGCACACGCGGCCCGGGCTCTCACCCACAGAGGCGCAGCCCGCGGCCAGTCCGTAGCGCCAGAGCGTGGAGCCCGGGCTGGGCCGGCGTCCTGAGCCCTGAGCGCCGCCCCCGGGCCCGGACACGGCAGCCGCGGCCAGCGACGCCCAGAAGACGCCCTGGCCGGCGCAGAAGAAGCCCAGGAAGGCGAAGAAACGGCCGCGCTTGTGCTCGAAGAGCAGCACGTCCCGCTCCGGGGCCGCCCCGTGCAGCGCAGCCCGGGCCCAGGCAGCCCGCGGCGGCCCGAGGCGGCTCAGGCGCACCGCCAGCCCCGCCATGGCGTGCGCCGCTTCCGGGGCGGGACTTGTGGAGGGAGGAGCATGACGATGGGCGGTGCCACGGCTTTCCCGGAGCAGGACTTCCGGTCTCTGAGGAGCCCGAGGGGAAAAAGGGAAGAAGGCGGGGCTTGAGGTCTGGTCCTGGTCTGCCTTGGTCCTAGGCACTTCCCCTTTGAGTTGCCTCCCATTTCTCGGGGGCGGGACTTCCCCTCTATGGGGTGGAGCTGGTCCTGGAGGGTGGGCCGAGTAAAGCCTCGGGCGGGGCGGAAGAGTCAATCTGGGTCAGAGGGCTGCCCCTCCAGGAGCCCCGGCCTCAGGCTCTGCTGTGCCCCAGGGGAGTATAGGGACTCCCTAGAGATGTCTTTGGTACAACCATTAAGTGCCAACTGTGTACCAAGCACTGGGCCAGGCTGGGGTTACACGGGGGCAAAATCTGACACCGGGAACAAGCTGCCGGCCCCAGAGGGAAGCGGGGGCGGATGGAGGGGCCAGGGGAGCGGGGCTTGTTTCACTTCTCAGTTGAGGATCAAAGGTCAGCGGGGAGACTGGGCAAGGAAAGGAAGAGCAGAGGTTCGGAGTGGGAGAGCACGACCACCTTGGGTCTTTGCTTCATAGCCAAGCACTTCAGGTGAAGGGAAGTATCCCAGCTTAGAAGGGTCCAGGGTCTTCCTGGTGGGCCTGCAGTTATCCCAGAGGAAGACGTTGAAGTAGATGAGCCCTCCGCTCCGGAGAAGACCCTCACTCAGAAGCTTCAGGCAGAGGTCCCCTCCCTGGGACCCTTGGGCAGCTGCTCCCAAGCCGGAGGCCGAACCACCAGCAGCATTGAGCATGGCCACCTAGTCAAGCCTCACTGGCAAAATCCCCTGGGAGGCGGGGAGGTTCTGGAAGGCAGTTTGGAGCCCAGCCATCAGAAAGAGGGCTAAGGATTTCTATGTACAAGTCTATGCCAGCTTGTGCCCACTCAGGGGGCACGGCACGGAATACCCAAGATGTTTTCATCGGGTAAGCGCAGAACGCCGCGTTCTCGCCACTGACCCGTTTGTTCCCGGCCTTTTTTGTGGACGTAGCCAACGGGACAGTTTTTTACCGCTTCGATGGGTTGTAGAATTCAGAAACATGAATGAAAACGGCCCCGGCCCCTCCTGAAATGAAGTGAAGGGGGCCAGTGAGGGGGCGCAGGGCCTTCTTCCAGCTCGCTGTCCCAGAAGGAAATCTGGTCCCTGGGCTTCTCATCTTCGGGGTGGGGCGGGACGAATGTGTGTGCACAGGTGCCAGGCCCGCTTTCCTCAGCAGACAGGAGAGCCGGCTCTGAAGGTGTCTTCCCCCCTCCCCCCAGCTCTAGGCCACTTGGGAAGAAGTCTCATTTTGTAGCTGTTTTCGATATTTATTGACAAACAAACCTGGAGAATTAAAAAGAGGAGACCTAGCAGTGGACACAGGGAATGGGAGGCAAGCGAAATGAGGGAAAGAAAAGAACAGTTAAGAACAGAATAAGCTAGACCACAGGAACACTCGTGGGGCTGGGCTGGCCCAGCCGGGACCAGGAGACAGACAGGTGAGCTGGCTCCCCCACAGCAGCAGGCATCAACGGGGGGCTCCAGGAACAGGAATAAGTAACACTTCTGGCTACAGACAACACAAAATAAAACTTCACTCTTTATCATAAAAAGGAGAACAAAGAACAAGGACCCCAAGTGGCGGAGAACTCGGCATCCCAGCCGGCGACGTTTAGTGTCAGTCCTACAGACAAAGCTTTGGCTTCCGAGAGGGCGATGGCGCCGGCGGCCCCGGCGCAGCCAAGGTGGAGACTTCCCTGACAAGGGAGACCAGGACTTTCTCAGCCCTTGTTCACAGTCTAATGCTGGCCCCAGGCCAGAGGAAGAAGCAAGGGGGAGAGGCGGGGAGCGCAGGAGTCACTTGAGGAAGGCCACCTCGGGGATCTTGCCTCCAGCCTGCAGAGACAGAAGGGAGCAGGGGCCTGCTGAGACACTCTGCATCGGCCCAAAGCCTCCCAGCCCACTGCCCAACCTGCCATTGGGGCATCCCTCCGCGACGTCCAGAACGGCAGCCGAGGGGCCGTTCCGGGGCCAGCACAGGCGCCTCCGGCCTACCTTGAGCTGCGTGAAGACCTGCGCCGCTCTAGCAAAGTCCCAGTCGTTGTCCTGAAGGCACCTGCCGGAGGGGAGGAGCGATGCAGCGAGCCCCCACACTGACCGAGGGCCCGCGCCCCCCTGCCCCCAAACGCGTGACACAGACCCCCACGATCACCTCCAGGCCAATCGCACTCACTTCTGTGACCATTCCAGGTTCATGCCAGACTGAGTCGAGAAGGTCTGTAACATCTCTTGCTGTTCTGGGGAGAGAGTGGGCACGGGGCTGGAGGAGGGGGTGGGGGCCGGCATGGCGAAGGCTCGGCGGATTTCGTCGGTCGTGGCGTTGCGGATGAAGAGCTTATCGTTCACGATACAGAGCCTGAAAGACCACAGAGCGTCGGATCCCGAGCCCCAAAGCCCCGGCCCCACCCCAGAGCGAGGGCGGCCCTTACCTGGCAGCATTGTTCGAGGGGACTGCGATGAACACCCGGGAGAACGCTCGCACAGAGTCACGAGATTTCCCGTCCACTGTGGGGGAAAAGCCAGGTTCAAAACAAGACTCTTGGAGGCCAAGGTTGGGGGGGAGGGGGTGTTGTGATAAAAGCACAAAGTGCGGCTCACCTTCCTTAAAGACCCCGTGCACAGCAAAGCACAGCAGTGTTTCCTGCAAGACAGAGGGGGGATGGGTGGGCAGAAAGCTGGGCTGGGGCTCCCACCCTGACCACGGGGCTGCTCCCTCCCGGCACTTCCGGGCCCGGGGGCTCACCGTCTGGGCGCAGATGTCCACCACGAAGGAGTTCACATCATGCTGGGTCTTGGGAAGCTCATTGAGGAAGGCCACGACATTGAGGCGCGTGTGTTTTAAGAGCCGGAATCGAAGCGCTGAGGGCGACAGAGTGCTGCTGGAAGGGCCGCCCCAGCTGAGCCCTGCCCCCACCCTACCCACCCCGGCCCCTCCCCCACTCACTGGGGTCCTTGAGCTTCTTCACGTTCCTACTGTCTTTGAAGTACTCACTCATGCTGCCCCTAGGACAGGAAGCGGAGAGGAGCTGTGACAGAGGCAGGAGCAGCAGCTCCCATCCCCCCCAGACGGCCGGGCACTCACCGAGAAGGGTTCTGGATGGTGAAGGGGATGCTGAGGGAGCAGCAAGCTTGGTCGTGGTAGGCGTCCAGCAGCCCCTGCCTGTCTCCAGAGTCATACACAGAGTAATACCTGCAGGGCGGGAAGGGCATCAGGGCGGCCCGGCCCCCCCAAGCACCCTTCCCTGGGGCGGCCCCGACCCCGCTCACGCCCCGACACTCACTGCTGCAGGAAGAACAGGACCATGGCCTTCAGGTTTTCTGATCCAAAGTAGCTGCCCTGGGAGGCACCAGAGAGAATGCGTGGGGTGGGGCCCTGGACCTCCCATTGTCCCTCCTCTGTCCCTCTCTGGCCCCTCCCCCTATCCCGTACCTTGCAGGGTGGGAGAGTAGTGGGAGCTTCCACATCAAAGGCTATTGGGGGAGGCAACTCATGGCCGTCCTGAGGAAGGCAAGAGTGAGGGTCTGAACTCTGGCTGCTCCGGGACTGAACAGGACACAGGAGGGGAGCTGGGGGATGAAGAGTGGGGGGGCCGGGCAGAGAGGGAGGGGCTGGGAGACAGACAGAAAGCAGGGGCGGGAGCCAGGGAAGAGGAGGAAGCTTCGGAGGCCCGGGGTTAGTGAGCGTGAGTGGGGAGCCCCAAAGCCGGCCCAACTCACCAGACGCAGCAGCTTGGGGAAGTGTTCCCGGATGGCGCTGTCAAGAACGGGACAGGAGTGAGCGACACCTCAGAGCCGCCATGTCGCCAGGGCCGCTCTAGGAGCAAACACACCAAGACCCCAGGCACGGCCCGCCCTGTCCTGGGCCCTGCGGGCGAGGGGACCCCGCTGCTCACGTCCCTAGCATACGCTCGACTACCTAGCCCTGAAGCCCAGCCTCCTTGCTGACTGTCCCCCTTGCTGAGTGCGTGGGAAGCCATCGCTACTCCCAGACGAGGGGCTCCCTTCTCTTACCTTCCTCATACTCACCTGTGCAGCCCGGGGGAGGGGGAAAGGGGGTGGGAGCCCAGGGACCCAGCTGCCTCAGATGATGTTCAGCACGGCCGTGAGGCCCAGCCTGGGCCAAGACATACCAGGGGGTGGGACAGATGTCGGAGGAACACAGCGAGAGAGGCTGGGGAGGGGGGAGGGGCAGAGCAAAAGGGGCGCGGCGGGACAGCAGGGGGGAGAAGAGGGAGGGGGGCTGGCTGCCTAACACAGGCCTCTGCCGGGGCTGCCCTCTGCCCTACGGTCCAGGGGAAAGGAAGACTAAAGCTTCTGCCGTGCCTCGGCGCTGCCGCCGGGCTGGGTCTCTGCCCTCTGCCTGGGTCCGAATCCGAGCCGGGCACGGGGAGTGGAGCGGCCACGGGGGCGGGAGATGCCCAAAGTCAGGCCCTGCAAAGCTGGGGGGGTGGGGGTCTCTGCCCCACCTCTGTTGGCCCCCAAATTCTCTCCTGCCGGCCCCTGTGCGACTGTGCCTGTCTTAGGTTGTTCCTCCCTTGAGGAATCTTACCCGTCTCTGGCTAACCAGCCATCTTCCGGGGCCGAGCAAGGGGTGGGACGTGTGCAAGTGAGGGAGGGTCTGCGCCCCCGTGGGGGGGATCATCTCCCCAGTGGCCTGTGCCCCCATAGCTTCCACCCCTGGCTCCTGTCCTGGGCTCCAGGCAGCCCACCGACCCAGCAAAGGTGACAGACTGCATGAGGGAACGGGGCCGCGTCGCGCCTCCGCGTGGGCCCGAAGGACGGACGCGCCCAGCTAGGGAAAGTCGGCCCGTTCGGAGCAGGGAGGCGTCGGCGGTACAAGCCCCGGCCCCGCCACGGGGCTCTGCTCTCGGCGCCGGGTGCGTTAAGGGGACCGGGGGGCCGAGGGTCCCCAGGGCACTACAGGAAGGGGTCCCCGCTCCTTCCCCGGAGCAGAGGATGCAGAGGGAAGACGCTGGAAGAGGCCATGTGCTAAAGGGGAGAAGCAACAGAAGGGGGAGGGGCAGGAAACCTTCAAGCCAACCAGACAGACACAGACGAGTACCACAGGGAGTGAGTGGGGTGGGCTCCTCGCTCAGAGGGCAGCTGAATCCGGGTCCGGGCTCCACTCTCGCAGGCTGGGCCTCCTCAGGACAAACTATCTCATCCCCCCAGGGGGTGCTGGTCCCCAGGAGGGGAGTCAGGGGCTGGCACTGACCTAATGTAGGAGGACTGGTCCCGGAAAGCACCACAAAGCGGGTTCCCTACGAGCCACAGCTCGTCCAGCTTCAGCCTCTTCACCTTGTCCAGCTCTCGCTCAGACTTCAGCTGCAGGAGGAGGCAGAAGTGGGACCCTGGGGCTCTCCCAAGCCAGGCCCGAGGTGCCCCCCCCCAAAATCTCTAGCTCTCACCTCATTCCCAGAAAGGTTCAGGATCTTGAGATTCGGTGCCTTCTGCACAATCTCCGAAAAATCGTCCAGCCGGTACAGCCGGTTGTTACTCAGATTTAATGACAGCAGCTGGTGGGGGGAGGGAACAAGAGAATCAACTAAGGGAAGGGGGGAGTGCAAGGGAGCATGGAGAGGGGGGTTTTGGGGCCTGGCCCAGCTTCCCCCAGAGGCTGCAGGGCCCACCTCGGGGATGTTTTCCTCGATGATCCGGAGGGCAGCAGACATGCAGTTTCGTCGATTTAGGATGACGTCAATGTTCTGGGCCACCAAGTCTGCAGGTGTGGGGGACAAAGGAACAGGCATTCAAACAAGGGTCGGCCCAGAGCCCCCCCAGCCACCATGCGTCTGCCAGGGGCCATACCTGGGTCTGTGCGCAGGCCCTTCAGGTCCAGGGCCTGCTGGGAACCATCGTAGCGCTTGCTCATGACAAACTGCAGGGGAGGAAAAGATGGCAGAGTCAGAGCCACAAGAAGCAAGTCTCGGACTTGGGGAGGGAGGGACCGGCACAGGATCCACGAAGGAAGCGGCAAGGGCAAGAGACAGGCAGGAGGGACAGGATGCCTCTGGACCTCACCTTGAGCTGCTCCACTTGCTCAGGCTTGAGCTCATTCTGCGCCGACTGGGGAGGGGCGGATGGGTTGATTATGACAGATATCTGCAGGAAGGGCACAAGAGAGGCAGTCAGCACTCCTCTACTCTCAATGCTCCAGGGTCCTATGGCTGGCACCCTGAATGCCCTTCCTATCCTTCCCAGCGCTCTAGAGTCCTATAGATGGCACCCCAAATGCCCTTCTTACCCTTCTGTTTTCTCGGTCCAGAATCTTGTGGTTCACAGCCTTGATGGCGGTCGCTGTGCTGGCATCCTCCACAAAGAACTGGGCCCGGGTATTCTCATAGTGAAACTGGGTCGGGGACAGGACAGAGACCAGAGTCTGACATCACTAATTCCTTCTCCAAAGTTTCCTCTCATGGGCCCCCAAGAAGACAGATGCTCCAAGGTATCGGACAGAACCTCAGAATGGACTTGACCAAGGAGAATTCTCCTTGACCCCCATCCTCCAATCCACCCCAGCCTGTGGCCATTACGGATCAGCTCTAATAGCCCAGATTGTGCCCTGTTTGCCCCCAACATTCCCATCATCTGAGGCCAGAATGACTTAAGCCTCTTCCACAACTGCCATCCGGGCTGGAAGGCAGCTGCCCAGGGGAGGTGTTTAATGGCTGCTCGTGGCCCACAGCCCGGCAGAGAGGGATCCGGCGGCAGGCCCTTACCTCCACAGGATTGAAGGGGACATTGCATTTACTCTGGATTGAGTTCAGCAGCCATGTCTTGTCATACTTCCGGCCGTAAGGGATCTGGGGAGGTTTGGAGGAGAAAAAGAGTCAGGGGAGCAGAACTGGCCACTTCTGCAGGGCTCCAGGACCCTGAGAAAGACTTAAAAGCCAATTTAACAGCTCTGCTTTCTTTGCCCAAAGGTACGCTCTTCCAAACTCAAGGGCCCCGGAGATCTCCCCAAGCCCAGGGGACCCTTCCTGGTCCAGGAGCGCAGAAACCTCGCTGGGCCGGCCCCACTCTACGCCCAGGGGTGGCACTCACTGTGATCCTGAACCAGTTTTTGGACGCGGCATCTAGGCTGGAGCCAGGGGTGTTTCCTCTGTCCTGGCCAGGCCTGTCTCGGCGCACGGTGACATGAATCCTGTCTCGATCGTGCCAGTTGTCTCCCCCCCTCCGGTTAGGCCGTGAGTTGTAAGGTGCGCTGCGGAAAAAGGAACGAATGGCTTAGGCGGCCCCTTTCCTGGGCACAGACTCGCTGCACAGCCATCAGTTGGAGGCTGAGTGCTGCGCAGGTGGCAGGTGGCAGGTGCTTAATCAACTAACTTGGGGGGGGGGGGGCGGGCACATTCAGCAGCCTCGGATCAATTTCAGAAGAAATGGCGACTAACCTCTTGCCCTGAGGGAGGGGTCAGCTAGGGGAAGAGGTCTGCTCCCTCCAACGTTCCTTCTGCTGGTACTTACTACCGGGATCGGGGGCCATCCTGGGCATCGCTCATGGCCACATCGCCGTCATCCTCCTCCAGGCGTGGGGCTCGGGGACCAGGGCCGCCGCGGTTCCGGGGCCGGGAATTGGTCTCACCATATTTCCATCGGAAGGGGCCCCGGCCTTTCTTCCGTCTCTGGGGGAAGCTACCCCCAACACGGTCATCGTGCTCTGGAGGGAGGAACAGAGATACGAAATCAGAAACCAAAAGAAGAACTTCTCAACAAAGCACTTACTGGTTGCAAACGCACTATCTAAAGGCAGCTGAACACGCTGGAGACCAGAAGATACAAGACAACGCCATTTCTAACAGGTGTTCCACCGTGAGGGGCAGACTGCTGATTCAAATGGAAGAGCTTCACGAAAGCTGAATTAAGGAGGAAAGACGGAAAGAGCAGGGACAGAATCCTGGGGAGGACTACACAAGATTAAGTGTTGGGCCAACTGTGCTGGACTCCTGTCTTCTCAGCAACACTGTGAACTCAGGGCAATTCCAATAGACTTGGGATGGGAAAATGCCAATCGCAGCCAGAGAGACGGTGGAGACTGAATGGGGATTGAAGCACAGTCTCTTCACCAATTTTTTTTTTTTTTGGGGGGGGGGTAGGGGGAGGGTGTCTTTTTTTGTCTCCTCCATCATCAGTCTAATTTTTCTTGCACAACATAACAAACACGCAAACGTGTTTAAAAGGCTTGGACATGTATAACCTGTAGCAGATTGCTTGCTGTCTTGGGGAAAAGTTGAAAGACAAAATCGCCCTAAGGAACAACAAAGTAGGGGGAGAACAGAGGACAAGCTCCGTTCTGAGGAAGCGGCTGGGCCAAAGTCTAAGGAAGCTCAGCCAAAAATCCTTCTAGAGATGAAAGTCTGACGCTGCAGGGTCTGCGTTCTAAGATCTATGAACTAAGGGAAGCTGGATGACCCATCCAGGTGTGCAACCGATGACATCTGGGGGGGTCAGAGAACTTCAATGGACGGGAATGGGTGAATCTAATTCTGGTGATCAGCACATAGATCACTGGGGACATGAATCCCTTAGGTGAAATGGAACAGCCCTGACATCAACAAAAAGGTGAGAAAAGCAGTCCTGGGATATAATCTCAAAAAGAATAACGACCTGTTTGAATCCAAGGCAAACCGTTCTGCATCATGTTGTTACAAATCTATGCTCCAAACACTGATGTTGAAAGGGTCAAAACTGATCAGTTCGATGAAGACTTTACTATCTTCTAGAAATAACATCCCTCCCTCCATCCATGTCACATTTATCACTGGGGAATGGAATGCTAAACTAGGGAATCAAAAATTAATTGGAATAAGAGGCAAATTTGGCCTTGGAATGAAAAATGAAGCAGGGCAGAAACTAACGGTTTGATCATGATAACTTGCTGGTCATAGCAAACATTCTTTTTCAACAACTCAAGAGATGACTCTACACATGGACATTGCCAGATGGTCAAAACTAAAATTAAATAAGGCCTGCAGCTGACTGTGGCTCACATCCTGAGCTTTTTTTGCAGAAAAGCCTTTGACTGCATAGATCACAACAAAATGTGGCAAGTCCAAAGAGATGGGAGCTTGTCTCCTGAGGAACCTGTATGCAGGACAAGAAGCAATACTTAAACCTGAACTTGGAGCAACAAATTGGTTTAAGATTAGGAAAAGAGTAGGGGGCAAGACTGTATGATACCTACTTAACTTATACGTAGAGCACATCATGCAAAATGCCAGGCTAGATGAATCAAAAGCTGGAATAAAGCTTGTTAGGAGATGTATCATTCTGATGACAGAAAGTGAAAGGGAATTTAGAAGCCTCTTAATGAGGGGGAAAGAGGAGAGCATAAAAACTGGCTCGAAGCCATTTTCCAATTGATAAGTGGTCAAAGGATATGAATAGACAATTTTCAGATGAAGAAATTGAAACTATTTCTAGCCATATGAAAAGATGCTCTAAATCACTCCTGATCAGATAAATGCAAATGAAAGCAACTCTGAGATACCACTACACACCTCTGGGATTGGCTAAGATGACAGGAAAAGATAATGTGAAATATTGGAGGGGATGTGGGAAAACTGGGGCACTGATACATTGTGAACAGATCCAACCATTGTGGAGAGCGATTTGAAACTATGCTCACAAAGTTATCAAACTGTGCATGCCCTTTGATCCAGCAGTGCTACTACTACTGTTTTTGTATCCCAAAGAGATACTAAAGAAGGGAAAGGGACCTGTACGTGCAAGAATGTTTGTAGCAGAAACTGGAAACTAAGTGGATGCTCGTCAGCTGGAGAATGGCTGAATAAATTGTGGTATGTGAATATTATGGAATATTATTGTTCTGTAAGAAATGAGCAGCAGGAGGAATACAGAGAGGCCTGGAGAGACTTACATCAACTGATGCTGAGTGAAACGAGCAGAACCAGGAGATCACTGTACACTTCAACAATGATACTGTACGAGGATGTATTCTGATGGACGTGGCCCTCTCCAACAAGGAGATGAACCAAATCAGTTCCAATTGTTCAGTGATAAAGAGAATTAGCTGCACCCAGAGAGAGGATTGTGGGGGCTGAGTGTGGACCGTACCGTAGCATTCTCACTCTTTCTATTGATGTTTGTTTGCCTTTTGTTTTCCTTCTCGGGTTTTTTTTCTTTCTAGATCACATTTTCCTCATACAAGAAGATAACTGTTTGAATATGTAGACTTATATTATATTAGACTACCTGCCATCTAGGAGAGGGGATGGGGGGGAAAATTGGAACAAAGGTTTTGCAAGGGTCAATGTTGAAAAATTACCCAATGCATATGCTTTGTAAATAAAAAACTTTAATTAAAAAAAAAAAAACTATCTTGAAGTTTAACATTAAAGAAAAAATAGGATCTTGACAACTGGTCCCATAACTTCCTGGCAAACAGAAGGAGAAGCAAAGGAAGCAACATCCGATTTTATATTCTGGGGCTCAAGGATCACTGCAGCCACGACTGCAGCCACGAAACTGAAAGATGCTCCTAGGAAGGAAAGCAGACTGAAGAGCAGAGGCAGCACCTTGCTGACTGAAGGAAGCTCTGGCTTTTCCAGGAGCGGATTAGAAAGAAAGCTGAATGCTACAGAGTCCTTTGGACAAGGAGATCAAAATTAGTCAATACTTAAAATTCTGGCAACTCGCTGGAAGGCCAAATAGTGAATGAGAAGATGGGGCTCAATGAGCTTGGACAGACTTCCGGCCATAGTGGAGGACACAAGTCCTCCGGTTCGTGGCCAAATGACTGACCAAGAACTATTCCCCAAAAGACAAATGGTACAAGAATAAATGGTACAAGAACGGGCACTTTTCAAAGGAACAGATCCAAGCTCTTTGAAGAGATAAAACTGTCTTTGTGCTTCCCCATCATGTAGCAGACAGTGAGTGACACAGAGCTAGGGCTCAGTAAACGCTTGCCTGCCTCTCAACATCGAACTTCTCCGGGGAGAGCACCCCCCGGAGCTTGCCACCCTGGCGGTGTGTGCTTTACCAGAATCCCAGTGCGCCCGCGTGCCAGCCTGGGTCTCTGCAGGGGCGGAGCTCTGTGCTCAGGGCACTGGTACCCCACGCCGCACTGGTCAGCCTCCCTTCCTCATCTGCCCCCAAGTGGGCCTTTCCCCCAAAGGGCTTCCTTTGGCCGCACCGATTCCCAAGCCTTCAGCTGTATCTTTTGTGTAGATGACTCCCCACTCTTCACGTTTCTAACAAGGCGATCTTCGTCTTCCCCTAAGAACGTGCTCCCCGGGCTTTGGGAAGCCAAGCGCGCACTTGCTGTTGGCAGAACCGCGAGGGAGCTCTGGACGGCGGTTGGAATGACGCTAAAAAACCATCTTTGACACTCCAAAGGTCAGAGAGAGAAAGGCCCTATCCTCCAAACGCTCCCAGCAGCCCCGAGAGCGCTGCAAACGAAAGAGCTGGAACAAAGACTACGTCCATCGACGGAGGGGTGACTAAACAAGCTGTGGGGAGGAAGAGGATGGAGCATCATGGCACCGGGCGCAACAAGGACCAGAAGAGTCGGAGCTCTGGCCCGCGCCAGGATCGCCCTCAAGCACCCTCCGCACTGCCCCCGGTGGGGGGGAGCCACAGGGGCCAGACTCTGCCAGAGCCAGTTAGGAGGGTGGCTCTGTGGGGAGCAGAGAGGGGCGGTCAGTGTGCCGGAAACTTGGAAACCCAAGGGGCCTCTCACACCCCTCCCCTAATCCTAATCCAAAGCCAGACCCATCCCCCTCTCCCTGAGAAAAACCCTCTTTCCTTGGGGCTCGTCTCAGGTGCGGCTCATCTCCGGACAGGCTTCCCAGCCCTGCCCCCTCTGTGCTCCCCCAGCCAGGCCTCTGGCTCCCATTATGGTCACCTGCACAGGCAGGCAGGGACCCCGGCACCGGGACCCAGAGCTGGAAGGAAGCTCAAAGTTATCTTACAGAAGAGGAAACACCCAGAGAAAGAAGCTGAACTCAGAGCCTTGGGCTCCCAGGGGCGGCGCCCCGGCCTCTCTGCCTCCTCGGTCTCCGCTGGGAGTCTCCTGTCCCGGATCCTCCTCGAATCCAAGCCCAACCAGGACGGCGGCCTCAGGAGCGCCCCTTCCCAGCGGTGCACCCCGCCCACCTCCGTCCAGCCCGCCGGCCAAGCAGCCTCTCTCCAGGCCCTGGGGGTCTCTGTGCCCTCCTCCCCCAGGGCCCCGCCCCCGCCGGGAGCTGCTCCCCAGATGTCCGGACCGATTTCCCCGGGGACCAGCGTTAGACCCCGGCCCCAGCCCTCGGGCCTCTCACGGGGCGGGGCCGCCATCCTCTGAGGCGGACCCGGGAGCCCCCTCACCCCCAGCCCCCCAGCCCCGGCTCTTTCCGCACCTGCAACTCTCAGGACCCTTTCCCTACGGACCCCCTGCCAAGAGCCGCCGTGGGAGTCCCATCTGCCGGCGTCTGCCATCGCGGACCCCCGGGGGCAGCGGCCTAGGTCCGGGCCTCCGCGGACCAGCTCCTACGCCTGCCCCTCGCGGCGCTCAGCCTCCATCTCCCGCGGGCGGTTTAGGCGGGTTGGGCCGCGCCGGGGCCCCCTCCCCTTCCCAGCCGAGGCCGGGTCTTCTCGCCGGATGCTGCTTCCCCGGACTCGGGCCCTCGCGGGTCGGACCGCCCCGAAGCCGCGACGAGAAAACACGCACAACAGGCCACCACGCGTGGCCGCCCTCAGGCGCCCTCCCGGAGGCTGGCACGCGTGCTCCCGCCTCCCAGGGGAAACTGAGTTACCGCTCTCAAGGTCACTACGGGTGGGGTAAGCCCCAGGACACCCCCCCTTTCGGGGGCTCCCCGCCGCGGCCGCCCCGCCCCCGCCCCCCGTTCTGGGGAGAAGCGAAAAGCACCCGCGCCAGGGCCGCCCTTCCCCCAGCCCAGACGCTCCCGGTGGGGGGCACGCGGTCCCGGGGGTGGGGAGCTCGAGTCCCACGGTTATGGCGCGCCCCCGGCCTCGAGCCCGCCGCGCGCGCCCCCACCCGCCGCGCGCGCCCCCGCAGCCTCAGGGGCGCCATTCGCGTCTCGAGGCGCGCCCCCGCCGCCCGCCCCCGAGCGCTCCACCGAGCTCCAGGGCCGGGGGCCTCGGCTTCATCCCTCCCAGGCCCTGGCCTCCGCCCACGGCTCGCGGCTCCCGCCTGAGGCCCGAGCCCTGGCACTCACCGATGTACGACTTGCCCTCGTCCGCCATGACGAGCCGGGGGGGAGGGGGAATCCGGAGACCGGCTCCGCCAAACGACGAAGCCCCTCGGCCGCTCCGGAGTGCACTGCGCCTGCGCCTCAGAGCGAGCCGCCACCGCTCCCCCCTCCCCCGTCGCGCCTGCGCACGCCCGCTGCCCGTAGCCGGCCCCCCAGCTTCGGCCGACAGGCTCGGAGCCGCGACGCCAAGCGGACGCAACAATGGAGCTGGGGCACGCCACGCCTGCGCACTCGGTGCAGGAGGAGCGGTGGCGGCAGGAAACCGCGAAGCGCATGCGCCCGCGCGTCCCGCCAAGAAAAGGGCTGGGCCGGCGTTGCAGTCGGCTCCTCCTCCCAGGCCCCGTCCCTCCCAGGCCCCGTCCCTCCCAGGCCCCGTCCCTCCCAGGCCCCGTCCCTCCCCGACCGCTGGGAGCCGGGAAGTCTCTCCCTAACCTGGCGGATGAAGGCTGCGGGGAGCCGGGACAGCCGGGACAGCCGGGACAGCCGGGACAGCCTGCGAAGCCCCTTCTCCCCTTTTCCTTCCTGTCATTGCCTCGCAGGGTAACCCGAACCTGTCAGTCACCGAGCACCCCCCGGGTGCCGGCTTTAACACCCCACGTGGGCCGGAGGGCTGGGCCTGGAGTCGGGAAGCCTTGTTCAGATCCGGGCCCTGCCCGCCTCGGTTTCCCCATCTGTAAAGCGGAGCTCCTGACTGTGGAGCCAACCTTGAAGCGCCCACCCAGAGGCCTCCACAAGGAGGGGCCGGGACTGAGGGGGGCGAGGGGGCGAGGGGGCGAGGCTTGTGCCGAGGAGAGTCTGCGCTGCGCCCGGGGCCTCGCGTTCCCCTCCGAGCCGTGCGGGGCCGGGCACAGACCGGGCGCTGTGAGAGGCCCGGGCCTTCCCAAGCTAAGGCGGCCTCCGGTCCTAGTGATTGAGGCCACACCCACTCAGGGAAGCACCTCTCCGAAACACCCGGACCGCCTCCGGGAGGGGAGACCCCCCCCCTGCCAAAACAAACACTCCCAGTCTGGTTTCCCGCAGCCAATCAGGGCCCAGGCCAGGAGCAGCCGGGGCCTGGGCCGGGCCCAGTGCTGGCCAATCCAGGCCGGTGAGTGAGGGCTAAGGCGGGTCCTAGAGAAGGCCGAGCAGCGTGCAATACTCTCCCCGGGGCCCCGGGTTTGCGCCCTCCGAGGAAGGGAGGAAGGGGGGGGGGTGGCCAGTCCCACTGGGCCCCCAGGGGCGCAGCTGCTCCCGGAGGGGGTTTCTTGAGTTGACTCGAATCCCAGGAGAAGGGGAGGCCCCGGTAGCCGACTTGGCCACACGGGGATGCCGCGGCACCGGCAAGGTAAGCGCTAAGCCGGATCCTGTGAGGCCGTGGGACCCTCGGGCTCCTCTCCGATCCTCCGGACAAAGGGGAGCGGCCAGGCTGATGGGGAGGTGACATGGTCGGATCTGCGCTGGAGGAAACTCGCCCGGCCTGCGCGTGCAGGGGGCGGGAGAGGGGAGACGGCGCCCTCGCGTTGGCCTGGCAGAGTTGCTAAGATGTGGCAACTAATAGCTCTGTGGGAAGTGGGGGGCAGTGAGGGGGACCCCGAATCTTGGGACTCTGCTTTCAAGGCTGCAGAACACGCCGTCCTCTCAGCTAAACGCAGCTCCTTGGGCCTCCCCTGCCCTCCCCACTTCCCAGCCTCCTTGGGCGTATGTGGCCTTTCCCTTTGGAATGGGAGCTCTGTGGGGGGCCCAGCTTTGTTCCCTCTGTACCCCCAGAGTTTAGGCCCGGCAGGCATTAATAAAGAATGGCTTTGATTGACCTGGAATGTTGATAGGACACAACAAACAGGACGTTTTGGAAGAGGGGCAAGCTGGGGGTGGGGCCGGGCTTCTGATGGGGACATTTGCTGATGCTTATTAAGCAGCTGGTGCCGAGGTCTCAGAGCTCTGAAGAGAAACTGTGCCCTCATAGTGACATGGACCCCCAGTAACGTTTTGTCCCACACTTAAGGCTAAGGAACACTGACGGAGGCGTCATCGCTGATTCTAGGCCTATACCTCTCTCCCTATCCTGACGAATTGCCATCAGATCAGGGAGTTTCCAAGATCCCGGTCAGAGAAGTGGGGCACTTGGGGGGGGGCAGCCTGAATGCTGAGGACCCCCTGGTCTAAGGGCAGGAGCTGGGAAGCAGAACTGGACAGCGTCAGGTGCTGAAAGTCTTGGCAAAGGAGTTAGGAACCGAGGTGGGAACTGCAATGAGCGACAGCCACAGGGCTAGGGCTGGGGTGATGGATCGGGATCCAGCTGAGGAGTCCCTCACGGGAAGGGGGGCAAGGTGGGCAAAGCTAAATGTGCAACAAGGGCAGTTCCAAGTAACTCCTCCGCTGCCCCGGAGGGAAGCTCGAGAGGAGGTGGGACGAGTATGGCCAAGGGGAGCTCTGTTTCAGCAACAAAATGGGAGGAGGTTCAGAAGGGAGGTCCATGTAAAATAAAGGCAAGATTAGCCCATAATAGAAATTGAAGCAGCACCATGGCTGGGGATGTGGCCCAGAGCCTGGCAGCGAACGACCGGGGGTTGGAATTAAGGTCAACAAGGAAATGGGCCGTGCAGACTTGGAGCATTGGAGAAACGTCTACTTTTATTGACTTGGTTGAGGGCACATCAGGAGCAAGTGGGGACTCAAAAGCAGGTCTCCTTGCCTCTTGCCAGGCCCAGTGCTCCTCCCATGATGCCTTGCTGCCTCATCCTCCCCCATCCCAGTCCTTCAAGTTCCCTCAGAACTGGTTGTTCTTGTTGAGGTCTGAAGCCTTGGAGAGGACAAGAAGCCACTGGCCTATGAGGGCTCCTCTTTCAGGGCCTGGGGATGGGGTGTTGATGGTCTCAAAGGTCTCCCAATCCTGTCTGGGTAGGGAGCATTTCCCATACACTAACCCAGAAATCTCATCCTTTACACAGACCAGGAGCCTCAACAAATTCTTCCTGGGGGACTGGACCCCAGGATCTGGGCGGCAGAGTGAGCGCCAGGTCCCCGAGGGCACGAGCTTCCTCCCCGGTGCACGTGTGTGCTTGGGACGAGGGAGGGAGGGATCTGAGAAATGGAGGGATCTGAGAGCCTACAGCTCTGGGACTGCCGCCGCCAAGACGCCAGCTGGATAACCACGGGGCCTCCCTGGCAGTGGGCAGGCCCTGGGTGGAAGGCAAGGGAAGGTCTCGGGAGATCTGCTAGGAGAGGGGCCTGGCTGGGGCGGGGGCGGCTGCTGTGGGCCCACTGTCCTCCGGGTCTGATCCAAAGACAGAGAGCCCGGAGGGGCCTGCAGGGGGCTGGGCCACTGAAGACAGTGGGATCCCGCAAGGGAAGATCATAAGCCCCTTGTCCTTGGCCCCCCAAAGCTCAAGAGGCAGCACAGGGGGTAAGGGGGCTGAGACAACCACTTCCAAGTGCCCCGTGGACATCCTAGGCTCAAATTCTCCCACTCCGTGCTCTTCTTCCCTCCGGGAAAGTGGTTCGGGGTCTCAGGCTAACTTCCCTGGCTGCTGCTAGGACGGGACCAGCAGCCTCAGCTAGGCCAGCCCCAGCCTCCTGAGGCCTCTCACTACCAAGGGGGAGCCCGGCCAACCCCGCAATGCGCGCCCTCCCCGAAATAAGGACAAGGCCGAAAAGGCTGACCGTCTGCTGTAATTCCGGCAAAATGGGGATGACAGTGCCTTTGGCAAACTGACGCAGTCCTTGGGAGCCCGCCCGCCGGGGGTGCTGGGGCCTCCGCCCGACACAGTGAAGATGTGGGGAAGGAGGGGAGAAGCCGCAGGGGCGCCCGCCTTCCCTTCTCCTCCCCCCTTGTGCACATCAGCAATGGAGTCTCCGCCAGGCACCGGGGCGGGCTCAGAGAAACTCCCTGCTGGGGCCCGGGGCCCTCTCCCCTTTCATCCTTTCAGGGCAGTCCAAACTGGTGAGTTTGGGTGGAAGAAAGGAAGGGCAGAGGTGGGCCCGGGGTCACAGGGCAGGGGTCGTCTCCTTCAGTCCAGGAAACAGGGATGGCCTCCTGCCCTTCCCCCACCGCCCCAGACAGGCAGGGCTGCAGGGGCCCCTGAAGGAATGATTTCCACCTGGCGGCCTCCACACCAGGAAGCCTCAGGCCAGGAAGACCACGAAGATGATGAAGAAAACGATGAGGATGAGGAAGATCTTGACCATGAGCCAGCGGTTGGAGGTGACGGACTGGAAGTACTTGAGGATCTCTGAGTGCGCAGCCTCCACGTCCAGCTGTGCTCCCAGCACATTCTCGTCAATCCTGGGAGAGGAAGGAGACAGAACCAGGGCCTCGTGAATGACTGAGAGGCAAAATCCCCCTCCCAGGCGCAGCCACGGGAAGCCGACGCCACTGGGGGCGGTTGGGAGTGGGGGAGGAGGAGCTCGTGGCCCAGAAGGTCCCCACCGGGTGGCCTGGGGTGCTGAACAATGGGGCTGTGGGAGAAGTGTCTCGGCAAGGCGAGTGTCATCGGGCAGTGTCTGCTGGGAGCCGGACCCTGACCTCCCTGGGAGCCCTCGGTCGCTGCCCCCTCGCCCCGTCACACTCAGCATTTATGTAGAGCATGGTTTTGGGGTCCGCCCAGGGCCCTTCCCGTGCCTCAGCGAGGGGTCCCTCCAGGAAGGCAGGACTCATGGCACCAGCCCCACTCACAGAGAGAGAAAGCAAGGAGCCATCTCCAGCCTCCCGGTCCCAGCCCAGGGATGCCGTGCAAAGTCTGCTCCCGGGGAGGCCGCAAAGGCTTCCATGACCAAGCAGAGTGTCAGAGCCCTTGCAGAGCACAGACCCGAACTCCTCCCCCCTTATGAACATAAGCCCCTGGAAGGCAGGGTGACCCTAGCACCCAGCTTGGAACCTGGCATCCAGAAAGGTACAATCAGTGCCTGCAGACTGACTCTGGGCTTTGCCACCCTCCCACTGCAGAGGGCCACCCCAAATCTTGGCCAGCTCACAGTCTCTCCCCACCTCTAGCACCCCCTTCCTTCAAGGGAAGGAAGGCCTCACATCACCAGATGCTCTTCCCTGGATCTGACCGATACCCCTCTCAACAAAGCCCCCAGAACCAAGGAGAGTGCCTAGAACCAGGGCAAAGCCCTCAGAACCAAAGAGAGCGCCCAGAATCAGGGCAAAGCCCCCAGAACCAGGGAGAGCACCTAGAACCAGGGCAAAGCCCCCAGAACCAGGGGAAAGCGCCTCTGTTGTTCTGGGACACCAGTTTCTCCAAGGCCCTCTGAGAGACCAGCTCAGGCTGGGGCAGGCCTGTCAGATGTGTTGGCGACAGACCAAGAGCTCTTAAACTGGGGTCCTCGGGTAGCTTTTGGGGACCCTTAGGCTTGGACAGGGGAGGAAATACGTGTTTATACTGACTAACTTCAAACTGTGTATGGTTCTTGGGGTTGGCAGCACGGTGCCGCCACAATCTGGAAAATCTGTGGGAAAATTTGGGGCCCTCCCTTTGTACCAGAAAAGGAATCTGAATTTCCTCTCTTCCTTTTCTGGGGTGCTTAGGGTACCTCACTGTAAAACCTGGGGTGATCTTACACAATCCCATACATGTTTTATGCATTTCTAAGTTTCTCAACTTTCTGTGCCACTTTCTGGCCTTCACATGTCGCCCGTGGCTTCCCCAAAACCCCCCCTTAAATTCCCCTTTAAGGTGTCTAAGCCGCCCTACAACCCCTCCAAACCGCTGCAGAAAGCCTCGATGCAGAAGGGGCAGCTGAATTTTCTTCACTTACTTAAAAACCCTGCTCTGGGCTTCCCCTAGGACGGCTGGGGGGCCAGGCCATAAAATGGGTCTCCATTGAGGGGCCCTGAGCCTGCCCTCTCCAATGATGGCCCCCAGGACCGGGCGTCTTACCGCTGGATGGTCTCTTCCTGTTCCTTGACCATGTGTGCCAGCTGCTGAAAGATGGAACCCAGCTCCACAATGGTGGACTCGATGTTCTGCATGGTGTCCGCCCTGCTCTGGATGTAGGAATCCTGCCGGGGAGAAGCAGAAGGACGCAGGTGTGAACAGGCTTCCTGGGGGAGCAGAGGCCCCCAGCTCTTTTCTTCAGGTCCCACGGGGTTTCCTTGGCATGGGGCGCCCTGCCCAGCTTGCCACACCTGC
This sequence comes from Sminthopsis crassicaudata, assembly GCF_048593235.1. NCBI lineage: Eukaryota > Metazoa > Chordata > Mammalia > Dasyuromorphia > Dasyuridae > Sminthopsis > Sminthopsis crassicaudata. The sequence continues at coordinate 248,916,475 of NC_133622.1, forward strand.
CATGCCATGAGCTACGTGCTCCCCCAGAGTCTGATCCCCTGGACCAAAGCACCAGGATGTTCAGGTTCTGTCTCCTTTCTCCCTCCCCCGCCATGGCCCAGGACCAACGAGAACGTGCTGGGAGCACAGCTGGATGTGGAGGCCGTGCACTCAGAGCCCCCTGTCCAGGGCCTGCATGCCCCGGGCCTGGCCCGGAGCAGATCCCCCCAGTGACTGGACTGAGTGAGATGCTTGTTGACCACAGGCCTCACTCCCTGGGCCCCGGCCCGGGTACCCACCCGCTCATCAATGAGCTGGAGCTGCTGGCTGGTCCGGGAGTCCATCATGTCAATGGCCACGTCCCCTGCGGCCCTCGGCTCGGCTCCCAACACCACAGCCCCACCCCCTGCGGGAAGAGAAGGAAGGCTGAGCCCAGTTCAACAAACCGTGACTCTGGGAGATTCACTTCATGGTTGCCTCAGTTTCTTCATCTGCTAAATGGGGATAACCACAGCAGCTACTTCAAAGGGCTGTTGGGAGAAAGCCCTCAGCCCAGGACCTGGCCCAGAGAGGCCCTAGAGAAATGCATCCTGCCTTCCCTTCTCCAGGCTGCGCCTGCCCTTGGGGGGCCCAAGGTCAACTCTGGGGACCCTGAGCTCCCACGTGATGCAAGGATGCGGACCACTCTCTGACAGCCTGGGGTTCCAGGATGAGAACAAGGGCAGTCATGGAGTCTGCACATGAGAGCGTCACCGGCTGGGCACCAGGACCCCGGATTAGAGACTTATACTAAGGGTGAGAAAACAGGGACCCCAGAGTTTGGGCCACATCTGGGCCTCTAAGCCAAGGCCAATACCAGCCCCTGCACCCGAGGCTCCTGCCTCCCCATCCTGCAGCTGCGCCTGGGGTGGCCCCCTTTCCTATCCCCCAGGGCTCTGCCTGGACCTTCCCTCCCTGGGCCTGTCCCCTCAAGCGCTGGCTCAGAGGGCACCGGTGCCTTCGGCTGCTTCCTCCAGCCACCCCAAGCGGCCCTTGACGCGCTTACTACACGTAAGGAGCCCGCGAGGCCCGAGGTTCTCAGGGGCAGCTACCCTGGTACCACGGACAAAGCCGGACCAACTCTCAGAGAAGAAGGGATGAGGAGCCCGGGGTCCCGCCTTACCCAGGTGGTTGGGGGCAAGGGGCAGAGCTGCCACAGAGGGACGGGAAAACTGCTCCCGGCGGCTCCTTTGCTGCTTCAGGTTCTGGGCAGAGAGGGATGGGGAGGAAGGGAAGTTATTTCCTGGTCCCGGGCGTGTCCCACGTCTCCCCCTCCCCTCCCTGCCCAGCCCCATGCAGAAAGGACTCACCTCCGTCCTCACTTCCAGAACAGACTTGAAGTCATTGGACATGGAGGCCAGCTTCGACTAGGAAAAGAGCAGGGCCGGGTCATTCCCACGCCGCACCCGCAGTGCCCTCCTCTCCCCGCCCTCCCTCAGCCTCACCTGCAGGGACACCACGATGGTGTTGGAGTGGGTCTGCAGGTGCCGCCCGCTCTGGCTCCCCTTGGCCCGGACAAAGTCCTGCAGCTGGGCAATCTGCTTGTTGAGACTGTTGATGTCCTAGAGGAGGGAGCAGCGAGAGGCCACGTGAGCTCGCCTGCTGCCCTGGAGGAACCAGGGAAAGGAGAAGGCTGGGCCCAGCAGGCCGGGGCCTGACTCTAGGTCCTGTAGCCTCCGTGCACGGGCCAAGCTTCCTCGTCGGAGCCATGAGAGAGCTGGGCCGAGCATGGTCACAGAGCCAGGGTCCGGAAGTGATAAGCGGGGACACCTAAAGGGAAGTGACCCTGCCAGGGGGCAGACGCGGGGCCGGGACTCCCCCAAAAGGGATAGGAGGTAGCTGGGGAAGCGGAGAAAGACCCCGAGGGAAAAAAGGGAAGAGGAGGGAGGGGGAAGGGAGGAAGGGGGAAAAGGGAAGAGAAGGGGGGTAAAAGGGAAGAGGAGGAGGGGGAGGGGAGGAAGTGCTGCCCACACCCACAGTGCACCTGTTTGATGATGTAAGTCAGCTCCTCAATCTCTACAGCCTTGTCATCAAACAGGGACTTCCTCTTGGCCACTGTAGAAAGGAGACCCCAATGGGAGGGAGGACGGGGAGGTGGGAGCCACCCCCAGAGAAAGCCCAAATGCTCAGTGGGGCTTGGAGGGCCCTGCCCGGCTTATGTCAGGGCCCTTGGACCGCCCCCAGAGTGCAGCCCCATCCCAAGGCTGCCGCCCAGACCTCCCTTTCCTCCTCCCCCCTCCCCCACCTCCCTCACCCGGGCTGGGCTGCTGTGACGGCCCCAGTTCGCCTCCCTGGGCCCGGGCTCTCCCTCTTCACGGGGGCTGTGTCACTCGGTCAGTTCCGGTGGCTTTTATGCCATCACCACCAAGGCCACACTCCGCCACCTTTCTGGGCCAAGCGGCCGTTCCTCTGCCGAAACCCAGCCCCCCGGCCTTTCTCTGGGCTCCATCCCTCCCACCTTCCCTGTGGGGCTCCGGGGCTCCCCTGAAGAGCTTGTTCCGCCAGGGCTCTGTCCCGCAGCCCCGTGACCGGGCACATAAGCCCAAGGATGGGGAGCTCCCTATCTCCTCAGACACAGGGCAGGGGTCACTCCTGGGTCCAGCCCCAGTACTTCCTGGCAGAGCCTGGGAAGCTCACTTTCCTACTGGACCTCGCTCCTGCCCCAGCCCAGCTCATCCCATTAACGTCAGAAGCCACGTGGACACCTGACGCGAACCTGGGCGGCTGCAGCTGACCACAAGCCGCCAGGCCGAGGCCTTCAAGGCCGATGATGCTTCGTAGCCCGAGCACTGACCTCTTTCTGCCCTTCAGCATCTGCCTCCCCGCCCCCCCAAGGGACTCTTCCCTCCCCCCCCCCCCCGGTTCTGGATGTCCAGCCTGCACTGTCTGATCCCCACCTGGGGACTTTCTCAGCCCCCCCCAAACCCTCAGCCTGGCTCAGTTCCACGGTCCCTTTCGTCAATCCCGTCGGGACCGGGGACCGTCGCTGTTCGTCCGAGTAACCTCAGAACCCCGCCCAGCAGACGCCCAATAACTCTGTGTGCCGGCCTGAGAGGAGGGGGCTCCCGCAGGCCCCCCGAGATAACCCCCGTGCCCACTCACAGATGGTCAGCTTCTCCAGCTTGGCAAAAGTGTTGCTCAGGTCCTTCCCGATGCGCCTACGACAGAGGAGGGGGAAGTAAACCCAAAGGAAAGGGGCCGGAAGCTGGGCCCCCCGTCTTCAACACCTCTACACACAAGGCCCCAATATCCCACAGCCTCTGGACTCCCCCAACTTACTTGGCCATGAGGGTGAACTCACTGCGCTGCCGGACGGCACTGAGAGCCGCGGTCCGGTTTGTCTGGAGTCCGTTCTGGAAGACATATCAGGAAGTGGGTTTCTGGCGCCCCTCCCAATAACAGACCTCACTGTTTGCTGCTCCAGCTCCCTAGCAAACCGCTGCTCTAAGTGGGAAACAGGGGAAGTATTCTCCTTCTCCCCGTAATCTGCGGATCTCAAAGCCTCACGCTGGCTGAGATCCAGAGGCGGCTCTATGACGTTGGCCTCTCAAGGGCAGCGGGCCCTGCGGTGGGCATGGACGCCCTCAGGACTTGACCTCTAGCTGCGCCCCGTCTGTGCCACAAGCTGACTCCACGTTATCTGGAGCCGTTCGAGGGGTTCTGGGCGGCCCCCGAGCCCCTGATTTCCAGCTCCTCCCAGGGCCCCACCCCCCCCGAGCCCCTCCTTCCGTGGCCTCACCTGGCGGCTCTGCAGGGACTTGCAGGCGGACAGGAACTCCTGAGTTCGGTCTCGACAGGACATGGTGTCGGGAGGGGGGCCCGGCGAAGGGGAGGAGGTGGTGGTGGGGGTGCTGCCGCTGAGGCCGCTGCCAGCCGCTGCAGGGGGCAGCACCTGTGTCTTTGAGAGACCCAGGTAGACTCCCTGATCTGTGTTCTTAGACCCGTAGCGTTTCCTCGTGTTCATTTAGACGCATAACCTCGGACTGTTGTGGGGGGGAAGCCATCATTCTCTGTTCTCCACGGTCCCCCATTTCCCCAGACTCCTGGCTCCTTCCTTCTCCGCTAGCCCGCGATATCCCCGCTGCCCCCCCCCCTCTCATGGCCGGACACTGAACTCCGGCACCACGGGGGCCGAGCAGAGCGGGGAGAGCGGAGCGGTCCCGGGGCGGAGGGGGCGAGCCCCCATTCTAGGCCGAGAGCCCAGGAGCGGGAGTCTCGTTTTACGGGCAGGGAGACAGGCTGAGACTTGGCCCAGAGCAGATCACGGAGACCCAGAGGAGCCAGGACAGGCAGCCACTAAATCACCCGGACTCCGGAGGGGGGACCCACCCACTCTTCCCTCCCCACACCCCCTGCAGCGGCCCAAGGAAAGGGAGGGAACCGCAAGTGACAGAAAGCGGGGAGAGTGGGCAAGGAGGGGGATTAAGGAGAGGCTCGGGAGGAGGAAGCAGGATGCCGGCGGCGCAAACCCCTTCCTTTCACAGCTGAGGCCGAAGGGGGAGGAACTTGCCCGGGTCAGAGACGCCCCTGGGAATGCCGGAGCCGTCACTCCGAGCTCAAGGCTTTCGGGCTGGACATGCCAAAAGGAGAGTGGGAGAAGAAATCTGAGGAGAGAAGAAAAGAGAGCTTTCCAAGGAAGCGAAGGAGAAAGTGCAGGGGGCGAAATCGGAGCGGCAGAGAGGGGGGGGGGGACAAGCTGGTCAGGGCCCATCGCGTCTGTGCCCAGGGCTGGGGACGGCGGATCCTCACGACAATTTCTCTTTGTTTACAGACGAGGAAACTGAGGCAAACGACAGCCGCGTCCCTTGGCCCCAGTTAAGTCGGGTCTAAAACCAAATTTTAACTCGGGGCTTCCTGTTCTCGACATCCCTGCCCCCCCTTCCTCGCTGAGGGAGGGCAACAAGGGGAGGAAGGGAAGGGAGGGCACAGGGGAGGAGCAGAGGGCAGAGAGAGGAGATGGGAGGAAGAGCAAACGAGAAAGAGAGAAAGGAAGAAGGGGGAGAATGAGGGAAAGAAGTTAGGATGAAGGGAGAAAACGGGGAGGGCGAAAATGGAGGGGGAGACAAAGGAATCGGGTCGGGGGGCAACAAAAGGGAAGACGTGGGGGGCAGAGAAAGGAGGGAGGGAACAAGGAGGAGGTGGAGGGGAGAAAAGGGGCTGGAAGAGGGGGAGACGGGGGGAACAGGGAGGGAAATGAGGAGAATGGAGGGCGCTACGGAAAAGACAGAGGGGAGACCCAATGTGGAACAAGAGGGAGGGTGAGGAAAAGGCCGGAGGAAAGCTGGGGTGGAGAGAGCAGAGGGGACTTGGAATGGGGGCTCCCGGGAGACCGGGACGCAGTTCAGGGGTACCCTCCAAAATGTTTATCCGACATCGGAAGTCCCGCCCCAGGACAAACCCCGCCCCCTCCGCGGCTTCGAACAACAATTGGTTGCCGGCGCTATCCTTCACCCCATGCGGCGTTCTGATTGGGCAGGGGCGGCATCGCTCACCAGCAGCTAGACCGGCAGAAGTCTCCGGTCTCTCGGAGTCGGTCGTCTTCCCCCCCATCCCCGCCCCACCGAGAGACGGCCGCCCGCGGCCCCAGCGTCTTCCCAGCTTCATCCGGGTCGTCTCCTACCTCCGCGTCGCTGTCTGCTGCCGCCGCCTCCGCCGCGCGGGCTGATACCGCTTCTTCCCCGGGGACCGAGTAAGAGAAACGCGACCGGAGACGAGAGGCTGACACGTCACCTAGGCGTGGCCCCGCCCCCAAATGACGGCAGTGCGCCGTCACGCCCACTCGCCGACGCCAATGGCCACACCCCCGCAACAGTGAGGGCCTCGCCCACTCGCCCGAAAGGCCTCCTTGGCCACGCCCCTCATATCACCAGGCCACGCCTACGCGCCGACTTAATCCCACCCCTAAGGCACGCCTCCCCGTAAGGAAACCTACGGCGCCCCGCCCCCTCGAGTTACATCACCGCCTTCGGAGAAGCCTTAAAGGGCTCGCGAATCAGAAACCCTCCCATTTTACCTAGGGGAAACTGAGGCCCCGGCCCTCTCTCCCCCTCCCCACCCCCAGCCAAGAGCGAGGCAGGCACCATCTCTAAGATCTAGGTCGCTACTTTTATTCTCTTCTCCGGGGGGCGGGGCGGGGCAAGGGTCCGCCGGGGTCATCGGCTTTCCTCCTCTTCCTTTAGTTTGGGCAACTTTAAGTCGTCCAGCCGCTGCTGCTCCTCCTCTGACTTGGGCGGCTGCTCCAGCACTTCGTTGCTGCGGGACTCCTGAGACTTCTGAACCGACACAAACCTCACCGTGGACGACTGTTTGCGCGTGGAGCCCCGACGGCTGAACATGGACAGCCGCCGCCACAGCACCGTGATGATCAAGCTCTCGTTGGACTTCCGGGTCGAGGAGTAGCGACCGGAGCGTCCTGCGGGGCGGGGAGCGGGCCGGGAAAGCCAGGCTTCGGTGTCCCCGGCCGGAAGCCCCCCTTCGAGGGCACTGCCTCCCCAGCACATCTCCCACGCCTCCCTCCGGGGGTGCACGCGCCTCTTCCAGCACATGGCCTCACCCCGAGGGTGCACCTGCCTTAACCTGCGCCCTCAGATTGGGGTGCACTCACTACCCCAGCAAGCAGACCTGGGGTGCAGTCCCAGACCCTCCATTCTGCGCATGGGCTTGCAGTGCGCCCACCCCTTTCACCTGGGTCACCACGTGTCCAGCCCGGCCCCGCCCCGCCCCACCCCGGGGCAGCCTGCCAGAATGATTTGGGCGCCCCCCCCCCCCAGGCTCTACGGACCCTACCTTCCATTTCTTTCTTGGAGTATATTTCATCCTTACTCTTGTTCTTGGACCTGACACAGCCCATCACCCCATCACAGGCCTGGCGTCCAGGCAGCCATAGCCTCGCCCCACTACTGAGGCATTTGTGACGTCAGAGTCCTCCCCTCCCCCCTCTCCCAGGGGGCTGCAGTCCCAGGACCCCTGGCAGGGCACTCCAGGGGTCAGGCAGCTGGCTTCTCATCTATTCCCTCCCAGAAGTGGAGGCAGGGTCACAGAAGGTTGGAGACATCTTTATTTATAAAGGGGGGACAGGTGAGGGGCCACTCAGTAACTGTTGCTTCTTCCCTGCAGGTTGGGCTCCCAGGGGCCTCTGCTTCCTCTTGACCCCAGAAACCACTGGCTGCAGCGAATCCCACAACTCATCGCTCTCTGCTTCTTCAGGGACGACTGGGGCAGGATCTTTGGGTTCATCCTGGTGAGCGGAAGCCAAAGCCTTAGGGCTGATGAGAGGCCCTCCCCCTCCTCACTACCGGTCCAGTTGGGCCACTTTTAGTAAGTACTGAGGGGACCAACTGACCACATAAGATGACAGCTTAAAGCTGGAAGGGAACAGTGTCTGATTCCTGATTCCAAGAGGTCCATGGATGGACCCCTATAGTGCCCCTCCACCCCAGCAACTTTGGCTCCCTTGTCCCTCCAAGGGCTGCCTGGCTCTCCAGCCAGGCTATTGCCCATTTGCCCATTCCCACCAGACACTAAAACAACCGAGGCTGGGTCTACTCACCTCCCAGCTGTCCCTGCCTGACAAGAGGAGACAGTTCAGCCGTGACTTGAGATAGACCTGAAGGAGACAATTGGGGGACGTGAGTGAAAATGGGGGGATGGCAAGAGCTGGAGCAGATTGGGGCAGAAGGGGAGGGGCATCACCTTGTGCTCTAATCCTCGAGGTTCCCTTAGTCGGTGTACCCGAAGAACTCTGTCCAGGCCACAGGAGGCAAGAAGGGGCTGAGTGGGATGGCATTGCAGCCCCCGGACGCTGCCCGCCAGACCCTTTAAGCAGCAGACCAGGCGCCCTGTGGGGGGGGGGGGGGGGGGGGAGAAAGGGCATTCCAAGGAAAGTGATCAGAGTGGGCGCTTTTCGTTGCCCAACCTCCCAGCTTCACTAAGTTCCTGTAGCCAACTCACCCTGCCGGAGGTCAATTTCTGCTAGCTGCCCATGGGTGTTCCCCACGACCACGGAGCTGGAAAGGAGCCCAAAGGGCAAACAGGGATCAATCCATATGAGCTGGCTTTGACATCTCCTTCCCCCCAGAACCCAGGCAGATCCCTGCTCTCATCACTCACTTGCCCCCTGGAGTAAGAGTCATTGCCATCAGGGGATACTCTCCATAGGTGGTTTCCAGCACAGGCCGCCGCTGTGGGGAGGCTGGGTCATACACTCGGACCTGGAAGAAAACTGGGGCATTAACATGATGTGCAGTGGAAAGAGTGCTGGCCTTGGAGGCAAGAAGGCATGGCTATCCCCCTTCTCGGAGAAGGCACCTGCCCTTTCTCTGGCATCAGTTTTCTTATCTGTGAAATGGGCTGAGGAGGGAAATCAGATCCGTTCTGATATACTCAGAATCCTCTGGGAATCCAGGATCTGGCTGTAGTCACACACCTGCGACACCAGCCACCAAGTGGTCAGTGAGACCGGTCTTTGGGGCCTGCCAAGTGTCAACCAGAAAATAACAGGTTTGGGGGGAAGAGCCTGGACCATTGCATGGTGGATCTAAGCAGGGAACAGGAAATGAGGAATGGGCCAGCCCAGAGAGGGAAACCCCAGTCATAAAACGTACAATGCAGCTTTCTCTACAAGAGCCTCAGGCCTCATGAGGTCAGAGCCAAGGCAAAACAGAGGTGAGCTTGTGTTCTCCTAGCCTGGAGCCTTCAGCTCAGGCTGGGGGAACTAGAAGCCAAGAGGCACCAACAGCCCCAGGGGGCTGGATCCAGAGGCAGGATGGCCAGGCCACTCAGCTCATTCAGAAGAGGAGGAAACAGCAGCAGGGATTGGTCGAGAAGCTCAGTCTTCACCCTGTTTCTGTCATGAACCCCAAGGAGACCACACTATACTGGAAAGATCATAGACTATGGCCAGGTGGGTATTATACCAAACATGTAATCCACTGTGGTAGTTCAAGATAGGGAAGACTACCAATGGAGTAAATCATGTTAACAATATAACAAAATGTTCAACAATATCAGATGCCAAACTATAAAATAAAACAGAGTGGTAGATCAGGAGAATAGGTTAGGTACACGAGATAGTAGTAAATGACCATAATATCTAGTGTTTGATAAACCCAAAGATCCAAACTTTGGGGACAGAGAGCCATTCTTTGACAAAAACTGCTAGAAAATCTGGAAAATCGTAAAGCAAAAACTTAGTATAGACCAACATCTCACATTATATATCAAAATAAGGTCAAAATGGGTCCATAGCTTAGACATAAAGGTGACACCATAAGCAAATAACGGGAGTATGGGATAATTTTTCTATAAGATCTAGGAATAAGGGAAGAATTTATGACCAAAGAGACATGGGTATCATAAAATATAAAATAATTTTGATTACATTAAATTAAAAAGCATTTGCACAAACGAAACCAATGCAGCTAGGATTACAAAGAAAACTGAAATAGAGCGAGGCAAATTAAAACAACTCTGAGGTACCACCTCACATCTATCAAATGGACTACGGCAGAAAAGGAAAATGATGAGGATATGGCAAAATTGGAACACTAATGTACTGTGGGTGATGTTATAAACTCATCCAACCATTCTGGAGAATAATTTGGAACTAATCCTTAAGAGCTATAGAAACTACGGATGCTATTTGAATAAGCAATGCTACTACTAGATCTGTGTCCCAAAGAGATCGTAAAAATAAGGATCCACATATACAAAAACCTTATAAGCCTTTTTTTGTAGTACCAATGAATTAGAAATTGAGAGGATGTTCAGCATTTGGGGAGTGGCTGGACAAGTTATGAGTGTGATGGATTATTATTGTGCCACATGAAATAACGAGCAGGATGGATGCTCTCCGAAAAACCTGAACTTTCATGAAGTGATGCAGAGTGAAATCAGCAGTACCAAGCAATTCATTTTACATAGCAACAACAATAGTGTATGACGATCAACTGAGAATTAGTTGTTCTCAGCAATACAATGCTCCAAATGATCCAAAACAATTCTGAAGAAAAAATGATGAAAAACGCTATCCTCCTCTTGAAGCTTTTTCTTTTTTGGAGGGATAGTGGTGATAGTCTGTCCAACCTGTTGTTTTCTTTCGCAACATAACTATTATGGAAATATGTTTTGATTGACTGTATAAGTATAATCTATATAAAATTGCTTGACATCCTAGGAAAGGGCTAAAGGAAGGGAAAGAATTTAGAATTCAAAATTTTTTAAAATGTTAAAAATTATTGTACATGTAACCAGGAAAAAAAAAAAAGTTTAAAAAGAAATGTAACAAATACAATATTACATCCATAAATGCCCCAAATACAAAACTCATTTCAACTAAGGATTGTAAAAACTACAGAAATAAGTGGATATTTACCTTAAAATAGTATTTAAATCTAAGAGCAAACAGAGTTCTTTCCAGTAAGATCAGAAGTAAGGCAAGGATTTGTTGTCCAGTCTGACCCTTTGTGATCCCATCTGAGGTTTTCTTGACAAAGACAATGGAATGGTTTGCCATTTCTTCAGCTCATTTTAGAGATGAGGAAAACTAAGGTGAATGGATGAAATGACTTGTCCAGAGCCATACAACTACAAGTGTGTATGGACAAATTGGAATTCAGGTTCTCCAGCACCCTGGCAATCATTAATTGTACCACCTAACAGCCCTAAAGCAAGGCTGCCACTTCCCTCTCCCCTGGCACTATAGCTCTAACTTCTACTCTCAAAAAGAAGCCTCAGATTCTCCCAATGCTGGTGTCCTCTCCTCCTTCCTTCCCTAATGGGTACGTACGTATGTTCTGGATACTTGGATCCCTAACTTAGTAGAGTTACTGGCAAACAGTAGGAGTTTAACAAATATGTATCCCTCACTGATACATTGTTGGTGGAACTGTAAATGAATCCACCTATTCTGGAGAGCAATCTGGAACTATACTCAAAAAGTTATCAAACTGTGTATAACCTTTGACCCCGCAGTGTTTCTATTGGACTTCTATCCCAAAGTTATCTTAAAGGAGGGAAAGGGGCCTGTATGTGCCAAAATGTATGTTTCTTTTTGTTTTCTTTTTCTTTCTTCCTTGATCTGATTTTTTTTTTGTGTGTGAAGCACAACAACTGTATGAATACATATATAGGATTTAACATCTTTTAACATATTTAACATGTATTGGACTACCTGCCTGCTAGGGGGGGGAGGGATGGGAGGAAGGGAAAATTTGGAATAAAAGGTTTTACAAGGGTCAGTGTTGAAAAATTACCCATGCATATGTTTTATAAATAAAAAGCTGCAATAAAAATAAAACCAAATATGGGTCCCTTGATTTGGAGATGAAGAGCCAGACCACGTTTAATAATACAACAAAATGTTTCGCAATATCACATGTTAAACTAAATTATAAAACAGAGTTGTAGATCAGTAGACTAGGGGTAAGTACACAAGACAGAAATAAATAACCACAGTAATTGCTAGATGAGCAGCTGTCCCAGACGTGCAACTGGTCATCGGGCTTAGCTCCTGCATCTAGGTGATTCCCACGGTTTGTGTGTCTGCTCTCTTACCTGGTGATGTCCAGTGCATGTCACAATCTTCTGCGACCCGGGGAGGAATTGGATGTCCTGGTCCCAGATGGGAACCCGGAGATTCAACCAGTCATTTCGGACCTAGGAAGAGAACACACGGGTTAGACCCATCTCAGCTTGTCCAGCAGTGAGCCAGCAGACAGTTCTATGGCCCTCATCCCGAGCATGCAGTTTGACATCCCCTCCCAGGAAGCCATCACTCACATTCTTAGCCTTGAATATGGGCTCCTGGGATGATGTCTCCAGGTCCCAGACTTTCAGGGAATTCTCCTTCCCACCAGTGGCCACTATGTGAGGTCTGTCAGGATCCTGGCGCATCCTGCACACACCAGGACCCACACTGAGCTCTTTGACCTGTGATAGAAGGGAACACAGAGGAAGGTAAGGGCCAATTTCTCCTGGTATCCCAGTATTTTAGGGCCCAAAAGGAAGCCAGAGAATCACAGAAGATAGGGCAGGATACCCGCCAGTGAAGGGAAAAGGGCCCAGATGTACAAAAATGTTTAGAGCAGCTGTTTTTATGATGGCAAAAAATGGAAATGTGGCTTAACAAAGTAACAGTATGTGGATATAAGGGAAAACAACTGTGACTTTACAAAGGATGAAGGGAACAGTTTCAGAGAAGCCTGGGAACTTCTAAGACTGAGACATGGAATGAAATAAGGAGAATGGGAAACAATATAATCATAACTGGGCTGTAAAGAAAATCGCTATGAAAGACTTAAAAATCGCTGATCGATTGACTAAGCAACCAAACTCCCTGAGGTCCAACGAGAGATGCAAACGGCAACTTCTGACAGACAGGAGGCAGGAGAAAGCAGGGATTCCTGTGCCTATCTACGACAAGGGCTTTTAGCCCTACCTTTCAATTGGGGAAAGATTTTTGTTCATCAAAAAAAATTCAATTTTTAAAAAGAAATAAGGCAACTATTATGAGGTTGATGGAATTATAGTCTGCTGGACCCTTTTTTGGGAAAGAAACATGGCTTTATCCCAAGAAATCCCTCTCTTTATTATAGGTAAAATAGAACCTATCTTTGCAGAAACATAACATTTTCCACAACAGTAAAAAGCAGAGAAAATCCGTGTGTCTCAACAAGTGGGGAATGACTGAGGAAGCTATTGTGCACCATGACTGCATTTTAAGAAGTGAACTGTGAAGAAAAGGAAACAATACAGGAAGACAAATGAGGGGGCCCAGAATGAATAAAGGAAAGAAAAATGCACTGAGAATAATAATGATGTTGACAACGAGAAGCAGCAGCAAAATCCTGAAAGATGCACTGAAGAAAAACATGTTCAGAAAGAGAAACAGAATCCCCAAAATGATTGTGTAACACTGCTTGTTAAAGCTAAGCCCCAAAATATGTTTAAAAGAATTGTCCATGTTTAACCTATACCGGATTACTTGCTGTTGAAGGGTGGGGAGTGGGAGAAAAAATCTGGAACAGAAGATTCTGCAGGGGTGAAAGGGGAGCAGGTATTTTAGAAAATAAGCCATTATGAACAAAATTAGCCACATAATCGAAAAGTCACACAAGTTCCACAAATTTCACATTTTGTGTGACCTTTTTGTTGGTTATCTGCATATCTACTTCTAACAAAAGCCGAGCCCAACAACCGCCACCAAAACTACTTTCCTAAATAAGTAAAGGCAAAGAAAAGCACTCACATGTTCAGAGGAGTCCTCAGGCCACACGCGGAGAATCCCCGACTCCACGCAAGTGATAAGGCAGCTGTGGAATTAGGGGAGTCAGAGAGATTAAGGGTAGAAGAGGTGGCAGCTGAGCCCCAGCGGGAGGGAAGCTGCTCTGTGCCCTGCCTCTCTGGGGCAGCCCAACTCTCGATCCTAAGCCACAAGCCTCACTCCCCTGCCTCCTCTTCCTGCTCAGTTCTAAGAAAGTTTCTCAGTGCACCCCCACACCCCGATGTAACCATATGTAGTCAAGGGCCAATCAAGAACCTGGTGCTGAGCAACAAAACCCAGGATTAGGATCATGTGGGAGAGGGGGGGGTTGAAGCTGCCAGAAGAGAGACTGCTCAGACTAGAGCCAGGACCTTACCCATCATGCTTTGCAAGTCCCCGAAAAGTTCCTTCTCCTCCTGGACAGCTCCTGCTCCTGAGGAACTTGCCCTCCTCTGTGCTGAAGGATTTCACGGTGCCATTGGCACAGCCGATCAGAATCTGGAGGGAGGGGGACCAGAATGGATTCAACTCAGCCAGACAAACATTTTTCCCATGTTTCCTTCTCTGGAGAAAAAGGACTTGGAGGGGCAGCTGGATGTGCAGCAGGGAGAGCACCGGCCCGCAGCCAGGAGGGTGTGACTGTCTCAGACACTTAAATTTACCAGCTGTGTGACCCTGGACAGGTAGCTTATCCCCAACTGCTTTGCAAAAGAAAGGAGAGGGAAAGGCCTCTGAATCCTGGGAATTCTTATTTAAGCACCTGCTGAATGCAGAATTGCTGGGCATAAAGCCCCATAAAGACAGACAATTCCTGACTTCACATAATCCCCTGGTTAAGACACAAGACAACCCGAACCTATCCTGTGCCTGATTTTGTAAACGGGTCCCCAGCATTACTGCTGGCAGCAACTCCGGTCAGTGTGGGGCCTCATTTACCTGATTCCCCCAAATCACTGATGCTCACGCTCTCCCAGACAACCTCACGCCACGGCGACTTCCAAAATACTTTGTAAACCTCAAATCCCTCCAACTGCCGCTGTTACTCCTGACGTAGTTGTAAAGTCTGAATCGCTACCATTGTTGCTTTTACTATTCCGTGCCCTTGGATCCCCAGCACCGGGCATGGGCCAGCGAAGTAGGGCATCAACAAGCGTGTGCTCAGGAAACTTAACCACGAGGTAAACAAGGCACCCGGGTTAGCGGCAGGGGGGCCCACAGCCACGGACGCAGGTTCAAACCAAAGATCCAGAACTGGAGACAACATTCATTTTATACGTAAAGAGCAAAAACTGTAATTATCCGACATCACGGGGGTGATGAGCAAGGGGTCAAGCCCGGTTGAATGAAAGAAAATGGACACAGCCCGCACGCACAGGATGAAGCCGCCCTGTTTCTAACAAAAGCTGCTGTGAATCTCCGGGTCCCAGCTGCACCCCAAGGTCGCTGACACAGACTGGGGGCTATCAGCTCACCGGAGACTGGGATTAGATAAAGCCACCTTCTGCACGAGGTCAAAGAAGGGCCAAAGCCCTCTGCCCCCCCAGGCCCACGCAGGCAGCTGGAGAGAAGTTTGTCTTTGACTGTGGAGGTGGGGAAACTAAACCCTAGTTGTCTGAGGGCAGAGGAGAGGCTGAACTTTCAACTCTGAGCTTCCCCCTCAGAGGAAGAGGCTTGGGTGGGTTACCCAGGATGCACAAGTCACAGGGAAAAGGACCTGCGGAGTCACCACAGGCAGTCACAGTCATTCCCCGCTTGATGCCGGCCTCAGGGCAGCCTTCCCAGCCAGTGGCAGGTGCTTTCTTCCAGACCCGGAGGGCTCGGGCAGCTGCTGGCACCCCAGTGAGAGGCTCCGAGGGGAGGCAGCATGGGGGGGGGGGCGGATTTCTTCCCTCTCCTATTTAGACCATCATCGCAACTGTCAATCTAGAGAGAACCCCAAAGGATTCAGCCCAACTTTCATTTTACAGCCGGGAACCAGGCCCAAGAGACCATGAAGGGAGGAGGTGCCTGAGGCCTTGGAGGTCAGGATCATAGCCGCTGTACAACCCCTACCCCTATATCATCCTCCCTGCCCCCCATATCATCCTCCCTGCCCCCCATATCATCCTCCCCGCCCCCATCTCATCCTCCCTACCCCCCATCTCATCCTCCCTGCCCCCCATCTCATCCTCCCTGCCCCCATCTCATCCTCCCCGCCCCCCATCTCATCCTCCCCGCCCCCCATATCATCCTCCCGCCCTCCATATCATCCTCCCCATCCCCATGTCATCCTCCCCGCCCCCCATATCACCCTCCCCGCCCCCCATATCATCCTCCCCACCCCCATATCATCCTCCCCATCCCCATATCATCCTCCCCGCCCCCATATCATCCTCCCCGCCCCCCATATCATCCTCCCTGCTCCCATATCATCATCCCTACCCCCCATGTCATCCTCCCCGCCCCCATATCATCCTCCCCGCCCCCCATATCACCCTCCCCGCCCCCCATATCATCCTCCCCGCCCCCAATATCATCCTCCCCACCCCCCACATCATCCTCCCTGCCCCCCACATCATCCTCCCCGCCCCCCATATCATCCTCCCCGCCCCCAATATCATCCTCCCTGCTCCCATATCATCATCCCTACCCCCCATATCATCCTCCCCGCCCCCAAATCATCCTCCCTGCCCCCCATATCATCCTCCCCGCCCCCCATATCATCCTCCCCACCCCCATATCATCCTCCCCATCCCCATATCATCCTCCCCGCCCCCATATCATCCTCCCCGCCCCCATATCATCCTCCCCGCCCCCCATATCACCCTCCCCGCCCCCCATATCATCCTCCTCGCCCCCAATATCATCCTCCCCACCCCCCACATCATCCTCCCTGCCCCCCACATCATCCTCCCCGCCCCCCATATCATCCTCCCCGCCCCCAATATCATCCTCCCTGCTCCCATATCATCATCCCTACCCCCCATATCATCCTCCCCGCCCCCAAATCATCCTCCCTGCCCCCCATATCATCCTCCCCGCCCCCAGCATTTCGAGCCTTCGGAGGCCCAAAAGCAGGCCTTTAAAGGCACAAATAACAGCCAGAGCCTGAAGGGGGGGGGGGGGGGGTCCGTAGTACTGGTGTCTTTCCCTTTAAAGCCCAGGAGAGAGGAGGCATCCCGGAGGACTTCAAGGAGGCGGTGGTCCTCCAGCCCCACCCCTCGTTACCTGCCCCGCCCCCTCCGTTTATCACCGCCCCCGCCGAGCCTCACCTGGCTCTCGGCCGGGTCCGCCCAGCACAGCACGTTCACCTCCTCCTCCCGCCGCGGCCTACCCTCGGCCTCCGTGAAGTTCACCGCCTGCTTCCGGACCAAGTTCACGCCTGCGTCGGGACAGCGAGGGGGTGAGTGCCGCGCCCCGACCCGGCCCCGGTTTCCCCTACACCCCTACCCAGATCCGCTCACCCTTCAAGATTCCGGTCTCTGATCCGACCCACACGTGATTCCAGCGTGCCGACGCCGCCATGATACTTCCGCCAGACGACTTCCGGGGAAGAGAGGACGGGCCTCCCGACCATAGCTTCCGGCCCCGCCTCCCCTAGCAACCGGATGTGACTTCAAACGGTCCGGCTAGAAAGCGGTGGTTCTTCTAAGGAACGTTCCGTGAGCGGGACCGTAAGATGCTGCGGAAGCGGCGGCGGGGCCTTCGACTCCTGTGAGTCCGGGCGCGAGGCCGCCCGCGTGCTCGCTGCCTCCGGGTCTCCTGTCCCAGTCCTAGTCTCGTGGCTAAGACACCTTGAGGTCCGTGGGGATTCCCCGGCAACGAGGTCTCCGGGGAGCGCGGAGTCCTGCCGCCTTTTTAAAAACTAGATTGGTCCGCGGGTGTTTGTGGGATGTGCTAGAGCCGGTTACGTCACGTCCCGACAGGCCAATCCTCCGAACGCAGCCTCCGCCCCGTTAGTGCGGGGACCGGGCGGCTTCTCGCGGCCGGCGCGGGGAGGATCTCGGCGAAAGCATCCGCGCGGTTCGGAATCTCCTGGCGGCTGGGGATCCCTGATTTCCTCCCTAGAAATGCCAGGCAGACTGCCAGTGTGGGTCTGCGCCACGGGAGCTTGTGCGTGATTCAAGCTTGATTCAGTCACTTTTATATTAAACCTTGCCCTTCGGCTTGGCCTAAAGGCCACGAATACGGATGTCCACAGACTGGCGCCCGCGCCCCGGGCTCCCGTGCGGCACCGGGCGGGCTCGCGCCGCGGGCCCCGCCCCCTCGGGCTGCCGGCCCCGCCCCCCTCCGCCCTCGGCAAATTCTTCCCGGGTCTGCCCGGCCCTCCACCTCGTTCCGTCTGCCTCCTGCCCACCGACCCCCACCCTTATTCCCCGGCTCCCCTTCATCCCATTCATCTCCTGCGCCCCAGGTTTGTATCCTCAAAGTAACCTTTACTCCCAGGGCCAGCGCCCCTCGAGGTCCAGAGGGATTATTTCGAGGTCTTGGCCGTCCAGCCCCGCGTGCTTTGCTCCTTCCCAGCCCACCTGTCCCATCTGCCCCTTTCCCACTCCCGAGACTGCCGCGGGATGTTCCCTCCCCCAGCCTGGCTTTATGCCGCTTACTCCCTTTCCTCAGAGCTCTGCCCTGAGCTCTCTGCGCAGGCTCGAGGTTTTATGGACGTCGTCTTCTGGTGTCTAAAAGCGCTCGTGGCCCGGAGAGAATTCCTTGTCATTCCTGTGGTTTTCCTCCTGGGTTTCGTTACCTTGTACCAGCACGGACTCATGCTTACTCCAAAGTCTCCAAGTTTCTGACTCTTTTATCCTGTATTTTGTGTCTGTCCATCTTCTATTTCTTAGGTGTGTGTGTGTGTGTGTCTGTGTGTGTCTGTGTGTGTCTGTGTGTGTCTGTGTGTCTCTGTGTGTGTCTGTGTGTCTCTGTGTGTGTGTGTCTGTGTGTGTCTCTGTGTGTGTGTCTCTGTGTGTGTCTGTGTGTGTCTGTGTCTGTGTGTCTCTGTGTGTCTCTGTGTGTGTGTCTGTGTCTGTGTGTCTCTGTGTGTCTCTGTGTGTGTGTCTGTGTCTGTGTGTGTGTATGTGTGTCTCTGTGTGTGTATGTGTGTGTGTCTGTCTGTGTCTCTGTGTGTGTATGTGTCTGTGTGTGCGTATCTGTGTGTGTGTCTGTGTGTCTCTGTGTGTGTGTATGTGTGTCTGTCTGTCTGTGTGTCTCTGTGTGTGTATGTGTGTGTATGTGTCTGTGTGTGCGTATCTGTGTGTGTGTGTATGTGTCTGTCTGTGTCTCTGTGTGTGTATGTGTGTGTATGTGTCTGTGTGTGCGTATCTGTGTGTGTGTATGTGTGTGTGTCTGTGTGTCTCTGTGTGTGTATGTGTCTGTGTGTGCGTATCTGTGTGTGTATGTGTGTATGTGTGTGTGTCTGTGTGTCTCTGTGTGTGTGTCTGTGTGTATGTGTGTGTGTCTCTGTGTGTCTCTGTGTGTGTATGTGTGTGTATGTGTCTGTGTGTGCGTATCTGTGTCTGTGTGTCTCTGTGTGTGTGTCTGTGTCTGTGTGTCTCTGTGTGTGTGTGTCTGTGTGTGTGTATGTGTGTGTATGTGTGTCTCTGTGTGTGTATGTGTGTGTGTCTGTCTGTGTCTCTGTGTGTATGTGTGTGTATGTGTCTGTGTGTGTGTATGTGTGTGTGTCTGTGTGTCTCTGTGTGTGTGTATGTGTGTCTGTCTGTCTGTGTGTCTCTGTGTGTATGTGTGTGTATGTGTCTGTGTGCGTATCTGTGTGTGTGTGTATGTGTGTGTATGTGTGTGTGTATGTGTATGTGTGTGTATCTGTCTGTGTGTCTCTGTGTGTGTGTATGTGTGTGTATCTGTCTGTGTGTCTCTGTGTGTGTATGTGTCTGTGTGTGCGTATCTTTGTGTGTATGTGTGTATGTGTGTGTGTCTGTGTGTCTCTGTGTGTGTGTCTGTGTGTGTATGTGTGTGTCTCTGTGTGTCTCTGTGTGTGTATGTGTGTGTATGTGTCTGTGTGTCTCTGTGTGTGCGTATGTGTGTGTGTGTCTGTGTGTGTGTGTGTGTGTGTGTGTGTCTGTGTCTGTCTGTGTCTGTGTGTGCGTATCTGTGTGTGTGTGCGCGCGCTTGTATTTTGTTCGTACCACATGGATGTTTGTGGGGCTGTTCTCCAAATGCTTTGATCCATTTGTGGTACCAAAAGCCTCCATCAGCTGGCATTGCTTAGATGTCCTTTGTTTTAATGATCTTTTTATCCTGTAGATTTCAGTTTGGGTGTCAAGAAAGTCCCTTAACACATTCAGCCCCAACCTGCAAGGTGACCGCTTCATCTGCGTTCAGTGTGTCTGTCCCTAAGGACCCAGTTTGTTAGGATGCCTTGCATTCCCTGGTTCAGTGACTTCAGAACTCAATCTCAAAGCCTCGGGCTTTGTTTGTACATTCAGAGCTTTGCAGTTGACATTTTGCTATCATGGGATAACAATTCTGGGAGATGAAGGAGCTGCTTAATGTGGGGAGGGGGTTTGGGGGCGGGGAAGGGCACACATTGGGCTGTAAATGGCACAATGGGTAGGATTCTGGAGTGGTGGCTGGTGGGGGATGGGTGGGTGTGATGCTACGTTATATCTCCCCCTAGTGGCTAACTCAGGTAATGCAGCCTAGAGTCCTTGACATCCCCTGGGGTTTTGTTGCCCACGTTCTTTGTGGCAGGTTCTCTGAGGTCAGGAACAGGAGGGATGGGTACCCTCTCCCCCAGAGAGATGTCCACTGGTGCCCAGAGTACACAGTGGAGTCATTTCTATGCTCATGGCTCTCCCTTCTGAGGTCCAATTGGTCTTGTACTCCCAAATGCCAGGGTTTTTTTTTTGTTGCTGTTTGGTTATTCTTTTTTTGTTTGTTTTTTGGGGAGGCAGTGGGGTTAAGTGACTCTCCCAGAGTCACACAGCTAGTAAGCGTCTGAGGTCAGATTTGAACCCAGTCCTCCTGACTTCAGGGCTGGTGCTCTAACCACTGTGCCATCTAGCTGCCCCAGAAATATTCGTTTTAATGTTTTTTTCTTGCTTCTTGACCTCTCCAGTGTGTTAAGCTTTGGCAAGTCAACTCTCTCCTATCCAAATCAGAACTCCATTCCCTTACCCCGCCCATCCCTCCTCCCCACTTTTCCTTGGTCATCTTTAAGACTCCACTAACCCAAGCCATGTGTCATCCGCTGCAACAGCCCACCTTTACCACGTCTCTTCATTATTCTGGGCTCAGGTGGACACTACAGTACAGGACTGTGACTCTGTGTTCAAAGATCTTTGATAAACCAGATCATTATACATGGCAACAAGACTATACGATGATCAATTTTGACGGCCGGGGCTCTCTTTTTAACAGGAGATTCAAACCAGTTCCCAATTTTTCAGTGATGGAGAACCATCTGCACCTAGGGAGAGAACCAGGGGAACAGTATGGAACACAACGTAGCAGTTGTTTGCTTACATTTTATTTTGCTTCCCTTTTTTTTTTCTTGTGCAGCATAATAATTGTATAAATACGTACACATATATTGGATTTAACATATATTTCTACCATTTTTAACATATATTGGATTACTTGCCATCTGAGGGAAAGGGGAGAAAATTGGAACACAGGGTTTTGCAAGGGCTAATAATGAAGAATTGCTTTAAAAAATAAATTAAAAACAAAAAAAACCCCAAAGAGCTTCTATAAGTAGCCAAATGGTACAGTGAATAGAATGGTGGATTTCACTTACCTTCTTTACCTCAGTTTTTTCATCATTAAAAATGGGGATATTAATAGCACGCACTTCCCAGGAAGGATTACGGTGAGGATCAAATGAGGTAACAGAGCTTCAATTTGGGCTCATATTCTATCAGTTCTTTCTGGGGGAGGGGGGTTGGGGAGGGACACAGAGGGGAGAGTATTTTTCATCCCGAGTCTTTTGGAATTGTCTTGGCTCGCTGTATTGCTCAGAATAGTGAAGCCATTTACAGTGATCACCCTACAATGTGGCTGTTCCTGCGTACTTCTGACTTTTGTGGCAGTTCATCTAAATCTCCCCAGATTTGTTCTCTTTGTCATTTCTCCTTTACAGTGGCAGTCGTGTGTGTGTGTGTGTGTGTGTGTGTGTGTGTGTGTGTGTGCGCGTGCGCGCTTGTATTTGTATCACTAGAGCTTGAAAGCCTTCCTCCTTTCCACTGTCTCAGAAAGGGGCCCTCACCCCAGGGCCTAGGGCAGAGCCAGATTTGGACCCGTGCCCTGGGTTGCAAGTCCAGCCTTGACAACTGCTGGGTCCGGACACACTGTCCTGCCTCCAACAGTCACTGCACAAGACAGAGAAGAAAGAACCCAGGCAGTAATCATACAAGGTTTTGTTTCTTCCCCAAAGCCTTTCCTCATGAGGTTCTTCCTGGCCCTAACATCAGGGCTCTTTCTCTCGGCCTTGAGCAATAAGACACGAAGACTCCTGATTCCAGGAATGTTGCCCCGTCCCTTTAAGTTGGCGGCCTCGTGACCACATCAGACATGAAGACTCCAGGATCCTTCTCCTCCCCCCCCACTCTAACCCTAACTGCTCCTGAGGCAGCTAAGGGATGGATGCTTGACTCTCCCACCCCTGCATCCCCTCTTCCTCACATAGAGAGCAAGAAAAGTCCCCCTCCTGCCCTCTCTCGTGGCTCTAGCTCCTGTTTAGCCCAGAGCAGGCTGGCTAACCCGGGCTCCTTTTACTCTGAAGCAGCAGAGACAGCAACAGCTAGAGACCCGTCCCGCCTAGTACAGGCTTCTACCAACCCCCGTGTTCTGTCTTGTCTGCCCCATTGATGACTGGAACATCCAAAGGTGATGGGTGCTTGCCCTGGAACCCAGCTCCCTTTCTGTTCCTTCAGGTCCCTGACTTGTGAGGACCATCTTGAAGCTGAGTTATTGAGATCCCCTGGGCCACAGATCAGTTGTGAGCCTTTATGTTTCTTAATCCGGCCCAGGGGAAACTCTGGGCTTATTTCTCAGTGTTTTGTAAACAAGGACACCAAAAGTCCTCTTTGTGACCCAGAATCCATTAGCTAGTAAGGGCAGAGTGCCAGGATTTGAATCGTCACCTCTTTCCAGGAACAGTTCTAACATCTGTGTGTCTCCTAGCCCCCCCTGCTGCTAGCGCCTTCCCAAGATCATCTTGCATCTGTTTTGTATGTGGCTACAGCTATAAGCTGCTACCTCCAACTAGGGCAAGCTCCTCCAGGAAAGTCCTGCCCTGTGCCAGGCCCCGCAGTTACTTCACTGAGCCACATGGCAGTCCTGGGAGGAGGAGGAGGATGTTATGTGGTCCTTAGTACACAGAGGAGGAAACTGAGGCAGGTAAAGCACTTGCCCAGGATTACTGGGCTGGCAAGTGTCTGCGGTTGTGCTGGAACTCGGGTTTTCTTGTGTCTGGCCCAGGCTCTATTCACTGGGACGCCCGCCCCAGGGGGCCTGCTTCCTTTTTGCCTTGGAACCCCGGGGGACAGCCTGCACTACCTGAGGCTTGTCCATCTCCCTTCCCCTTCCATTGGTCTGACCAACCTCCCTCCACACCGTCATCCCCAGAGCTTAACAGGCCTTCATAGAGGGAAAGGAGGCGATGCAGAGGAGCCAAGTGGCCATATTTATTGAGGTCAGTCACTAGCCCCCAAACCCAGAGGCGGGGGAGTACGGAGGTGGAGCTTCAGCCAATTCTGGCAGCCCGGAGTCTCTGAACCAGAGTCCATGACCAGCGGCCCTTTCAGACCTGTCCTGGGAGCAGTGGGTTGGGCTGAATGGAGAAGGAATCGCTGGAGCTGGGGCGGCTGCCCCAGAGTGTGGCTAGGAAGGGCGGGCAGCTCAGGGCCACCTCCAGGGGCTGGCAGGAAGGCTGGCTGGCAGGGCATACGGCTTTCACGCAGAACTCGGCTTCCTTGGACTGGCCCTCTCTCCTGGCACTCCGGAAGGGCCTGGTGACGTCATAGAGGAGCCCACAGCCTGCCAGATTGAGCAGGGCCCCCTCGTTCTTTCGGGGCCGCAGGCGTCTGGTTGGTAGGGACGGGGCTGGTGTGGCGGGCAGGAGCTCATAGGGAGTAGCCGAGGGCTCCTTCAGATCCAGGAGCACGAAGACCCTGGTGAGGCGCTCTCTGGGACGGCAGTTCCGCCTTCTCTGCAGCCAACAGTATTTCTGCTCTTCCTCTGCAGGGGAAGCAGGACCGGTCACTCCCTCAGTCATCTCCCCCATCCTCACCCCAGCCCCCTCACTCCCAAAGGGCTAACTGATCCTCAATACTAGTCACCCCACTTTCCGCATACTCCAGAGTACCCCAAGACATACATTACAGCCTTGGGCTCAGGCCTCCGTTTCTGAGAAAGGACTCCTGGGAAAGGCGAACAGGTGAACTCTTCAAAATACTTTCCAGTGCAAAGACAATTATATTTAAATAGTTTAAATTTTTTTTTTCCAATCCCAATTCATAAAGCCCAGATTGAGAGCTTGATGACCCTATCATTTTACCTATAAAATAAACAAATTGGACCATAAGGTCTCTAAACCCGGGGGGATAGAGACCCACAACCATGGGCTTGGTCTATTAAGGTGGACTTAAGGGCTATTAAGGTTGAGCCTGGATGACAAGATCTGTCTTTGCTCTAGGCTGTTTCTTAGCCCTGATCCACTGGGCGGGGGTCTGGACATTTACGGAGCCTGACGGTAGCTAGGCTGGCACCAAGCCCTGATCCACTGGGCAGGAGTCTGGACATTTAGGGAGCCTTTCAGTAGCCAGACTGGTCCCAAGCTCTGATCCACTGGGCGGGAGTCTGGACGTTTACGGAGCCTGACGGTAGCTAGGCTGGTCCTAAGTCCTGATCCACTGGGCGGGAGTTTGGACATTTACGGAGCCTGTCCGTAGCTTCCCAGCTCTTAGGGCTCTGCGCTGCTCTGAAGGCGATAGTAAGCCAGTAGTGGAGCTAGGTCTGGCAAGCTGCCCCCCAGGCCTCCCTGGGCAGTGCCAGGCTGCTGGTGCCGCCCCTTCCTCCCTGTGCCCCGCCTTACCTGCCCTAGCCTCGTTAAAGAGGACTGAGACCACTCCAGCTCCCAAACTGGGCAGGACCTGCGTAGCACAGCGCACCATGCAGGCACTGACCTTGGGCAGGGGGGGCTGCGTCGTCCCCTCCTCCGGAGGCAGAAAGGGGCTGCTGGGCTCTGCACATGGTGGTATCCCTTGGCTCCCAGCGGGCAGCAGCACCAGCAGCAGTAGCCACAGGCAGTCCCTGGCCATGGCAAGCGCACAGGCTGTTTAAGGGAGCCCAGGCTTTGGGGTCATGGGAGGAGAAAGCAGCGAGGCCATTACTAGTGGAATGTTGGGGCCAGCAGGGGGAGGAGGTGCCTCAATCTCCAAAGCTCAAGCAGCCAGTGTCCGGCCAAGCGTCCTTCCACAAGGCCTTAGTGGCCCCCCAATCACCACGCCCCCAACTCCTCCCCTGGCCCCAGCCCAGCCAGCTCCAGTGTAAGGAGCACTAGTTTGGCCTCCAGCTCCAGGACTGATCTCTGTGGAGGGGGACTCCCAGAGCTATTTAAAGAACAGAAGCCAGAATATTCAGTGCTGGGCCTCCTCAAGAACAATGGGGCAATCCAGCTGAAAGGGTTCACATCCACCTATCCCACCCCAGGTCACCACACAGAATTGATGGAACAAACTCATAGAGAAATCAAAGTTTATTGTTTGCAAACAATGTAATAATTGGGGGGGGGGGGTGTTTCTGGAAAGCATGATGTCTGCAGTGCTCCCACATTTCTTCTCATTGCAGCTCCTTCAAAGAAATAAAAAAGGGGGGCCCATCATTTGAGGACAGACTCTCCCAAACGGATCAGAAGGGAGGAAGATCAGAGGCCCCTCAGTCAGTTCCTTCTGGAACGCAGTCTCCTCCTGCCTCCCAGCCTGCCCCAGTGGGTTCAACCTTTGCAGGTTCTGGGGCAAGGACAAGGAATAAGACAGGTGATGTCTTCTTCATTGGGATCCTCATTGATCCATCCATCACTCCCCAGTATCCCATGGCAAACACTTACCTACTGAAGTTTCCTGGCCATTGCCAGCATCAGAGCCATCCCCTGTGGAAAAGAAAAAAGCTTGAAATACCCTGAAACCCTCTTTAGATGGCCAAGCATGCCAGATCCCAGGGCCGAGCTTGCCACTCAGAACAACCTATCAGTCACTGTCATCAGACTGGGGCGGTAATAATCTCATCACTAGTGGGAGCAGGCCTTTGGGCAAGAGACAGAGACTGCAACTCAGTGTGAGGTGCTGCTGTAAGGGGAAGCTCACCTGCTGCTACGCATGAGGACTCTGTACTTGTGCTGTCCTGCTCCATATCATATCATAAGGACCTGAAACTGAAAAGAGCTGGTTTGCTATTGTTGTTCCCCCAGCCCCCCAGGCCAGTCTGCTCCCAGTGGCCCTCCATTTCCTGGTCAGATAAGTACATCTCAACAAGGGGGTTCAGCCGAACGAGATTCTATGAACGCATCATATCAGGAGACAACAGAGCTTCCCACCATCATTCCCATCAATTTAATGGGCTCCACCAAACACTTACATTGGACCAGGTGGCCTCACACCAGGGACCAGGAAATCTTTAGGCAGCTCTTCAAAGCATCTATAGAAAAACATGGTCAGTCAGACCCACGCCCTTACCCACAGGCCACATTTCCCCAGGGGACAGTTTCTCAGATGTTCAAGCCTTTTCATTTTATGAAAATCATAGTGAGCTAGTTAGATTCATCACTGAAACTGAACCCCAATGTTCCCAAAAGGCCAAAATCAATTACTTGGGGAACCTGGTGGTAAAAAATAATCAACTAACCTTTTCTGGGGTTAAGGGAAGGGAGTCATGGTCCAGCCTGAAAGAGAAATGTTGGCAGTTTAACATGAGCTGCCTCCTCCCACATCAATTGAGGCTTGTATTGTTATGCGTGTACCTCAGACTGTTCCTTCTGGAACAAAGCATCCTCCTCTCCCCCAGCCAGCCCCAGTGGGTTCACCATTACTGGCTCTGGGGCCAGGTCTGGGGTTAAGACATGTGATTGCTTTCCTCATCGGTACCAGGGGGATCCCCCAAAGCCTCAAAGACTACTTACCATGGTGGTCTTATCCTCAGGCAGCCCTGGCCAGCGTTCCCCTACAGATGAAACAGTAAGCTAGTTAGGAAATGCTTTAAAGGATGGCCAAGGGGGCGCTGTAGTCCCCTATGGTTGATCAGGGCTTTGGTGACTCAAAAGAATGCCATGAGACACATGTCGTCCATTAAGTAATGGGCTCATACCCACATCATCAGCTCAAACCAAGGGCTCACAGATACAAAGCAATGACACGGGACTCAAGGAGAACTTACTTAGTAAGGAGAAAGGTGAAGGTAGCACGGATCTGGGAGATCTGGGAAAGAGGGAGGGAAATGGCTGGGTCAGAGGAAGCAAGGCTGAGGCAGAAACCCCGGGACAAACAGGAGCTGCCATCAGAACTCTAACATGCTTTAAGAAGGCTGGTCCTCACAGGGCCTCAGGAGGTAGGATTCAAATCATCTGACAGAGCTTCAGTAACAGAGGCTCCCTCCCCATGGCTTGGCCCCCAGGCCGCCCTTCTCCATCCTCAGTCCGCCTTAATTACCTGTGGCACTTTCAGGTGCTGCCCCTGGAGAAGCCTAAGAAAACAAAAAAAGAAGAAAGTGTCACCTCTGTGGTCGCTCGGGCTCCCTTCTGCTCCAGCAGGGGCTGCCCACCTCTCAGAAAAAAAGATGACATCAACACTACTCAGCCATATGCTTGTCATTAAAAATTCATCACTGTGGACATTCATTAAGTGGCCCAGACCTTCCCCAGCAAATGCCACTCACCGGAAGTGGAAGCGGCTCGCCTCCATCCAGGCTCTGGGGCCCACAGCACCTGAGGAAGAGAGCAGCGCCTAGTCTTCCTGGCCCGGCCCCGCACAGCCCCTGGCCCTCCCTACCCCACGCCCCCTGGGGTGGCTCCCTCAGGCCACTCGGAGCCCGGGTGAGGCTGCTCAGGACGTAAGGCTTTCTCCACTGACCCATCAGAAAGAGAGAATTCAAAGTCCAGATCATCCTCGCAGCTCACCCAAGGAGCTACCCCTCCCCCGGCCCGAGCAGTGGCTCCCCCACTCACCCGAGGCAGAGGAACATCCGGGCGCCCCGCACCTTGCTCAGCCATGGCGCCCTGCAGAAGAAACAGGCAGTTAAGGGGCTGGAACCCCCGGAGGGGAGGGGCAGGGCGCAGGCTCCTTCTCAGAAGGTTTTCTTATCCTCACAGAGTGTCAGTACAGGTCTGTGAAAGGGATCATCACCGAGGGGCCTCGCCCCCACCCCTCCCGGAAGTCTGCGGTTACTAGCGTGGATGAGCCAGGGGGCAGGTCCTGAGCCCAGCCTAGATGTTCCCGGCACGCGGGGGCCCCAGTTAAGGGCTGCTGCCCGGCGCTCGGCCCCTTCCACGGGCACCGGCCCCTTCCGTCCCGAAGTTGGGTGGTGCGCATGCGCGCCAGCTTAGAAGGAGGGGGGGCGGCTGCGGCGGCCTCAGAGACCCCGGGGAGGGTCCGCTGATTTAGACGAATAAGTCGTTAAGAAAATGAAACCCACAGAGACCGGACGAAACTAATTCCAAAATGAGTCCTCCCTCACCTCCCCGCCAAATAGCCACAAGTAACTCACTCACCGCCAACGACAAAAGAGGACGAACGAGTGGCGGCGAGGGGCTTAAATAAGGGCTCGCAAGGGC
The DNA here is from genome assembly GCF_048593235.1 of Sminthopsis crassicaudata. NCBI lineage: Eukaryota > Metazoa > Chordata > Mammalia > Dasyuromorphia > Dasyuridae > Sminthopsis > Sminthopsis crassicaudata. The sequence continues at coordinate 248,944,512 of NC_133622.1, forward strand.
TCATGGGATGGTGGAGGCGAGGGAGGGAGCGGGAAGGAGGGGCGCATGCGCATTAGCCCTTTCTCGGCGCGAGCGCAGGAGACCTAGAGAGAAAGAACAAAGGAAGATATCGCCCGAGGCTCGCGCCGCAGGCTTCTAGGCCGTTGGAGGTCCGGTGAGGAGGGGCTCACGCAGCCCCTCTATTACACGAGCAGCGCGTGGGCATGCGCGCGCATACGTACATGCGCGCATGCGCATAGGTTGGCTGCCCGCGTGCCCGCCTGACATGCGCAGGAGGTGTCTGCTGTGGCGGGTACTCTAGAGGGACAGCCACCATGGATCGCCTGCCTCAATCCCCCCAGCTCAAGTTCACCGTCCCCCGGCCGCGGGCTGTCGTGCGCTTCCTGGGCCTCAGGGACCGGGACTCCAGAGCCCGTGGCTCAGGTACTTGGGCCCTGCGGGGGACGCGAAGCAGCCATCGGTGGTACCGGAGAGGTCGGGAGTGTGCCCGGCCGTCCTGGCCCCGGCCTCGTGCCCTTCCTCCGACCCGACACGCAGCTTCTGCCCGCCAGGTCGTGGCCCCGACGGGTGCCTGTCTCGGGAACCCGCGCAGTGGTGCCCCACAAGCATTCCCGGGGGGGGGGGGGGCAGGAAACACCCGTGAGGTACCTGCCCTCGAGGGCCTGCATTCTGGGGGGTAGCAAGTGCCTAGAAAGGTCTGTGCAGATTCCACTGGGGCTTCGGGAAAGGGTCTGACGGTCAGTGGCCGGAATTGTGGGAGGCCGCCCGGGAAACTCAGGCCTGGAGTGGGGACTTCGAGGCTTGCCCCTCCCCCCCCCCCCCCCCCCCCATCTGAGGGTATAGCGGTCGGGGCCCACTGAGGACCTGGACTCCTCCTCATGTCACACACAGTGGGCCCACCTGCCAAGGCAGCCTCGGGGCTGCAGCTCCACTCCGGACCCCCATCTCCCCTGTCCCTCCGTGACTGTCCCCCTCCCGCTTCGTTTCTCCTCCGGCTGGCACTCTCCTCTCCCTCTGTCTTTCCTCCGAAGCCCCCGTTTGTCTCCTCTGTGTCGCTGTTCTCTGAATCTCTCTCCTTTTTCCGTCTCCGGTCTCGATCTGTGTCTGTTTCCGTCCCTCTGTTTTTCTCTCCGTCTCTCCCCGTTTCTCTGCCTCTTGTTACCAGTGATCTCTAATCACACGGACGGGGGCCGTTTCTCCTCTTGCCGGACGTCTCCCCCTCCCCGCAGTCTCCCTCGGTGCTCCGGGTCTCCTCGCCTTCCCCTGCCATGCCTGCCGGTGACAGCCCCGGCCCGCCGCACATCCTCGGCCGCTCTGGACACATCTTAAAGAGGCCTGGGATGTTTTCCACCAGGTCTCCCGGGAGGAGCTCCTCTTTGGCGCGAGGGCACTGCCGGCTTCCCAGGCTGGGAGCGCCACCCTCTCCCATCCCCCACACCCGAGGGTCCCGGATCTAGGAGAAAGGCCCTGCGGGACTCTGAGCGGGACCTGGCTCTTCCTCACCAGGGACCCCCTCTGGGCTGTTCCCGGGAGCCTTCCTTTCTCCAGGACGTCCGAATGGTGGCACGAGTGCCATTTGCCATCGCTTTGGTCTCTAGCCCTTAGAACAAACCCAGGCCCGGAGGAGGTGCCTCATTCATTGTTTATTTGAATTTACTTCATCTCTCAGATGAGATCAAAAAGCCCCAGAGCTCTCCTTCCTCCCTCTTCTGAGCCCTCTGCAGTCGGGCTTCCGGCCTCACGACTCTGCTGAAGCTTTTTCTCCATCCTTGATGAAGGCACAAAGCTCTCATTTATTTGGGCTTACTCCTAATGGTCTTCCAATTTCCTAACAAAGTTCTAGGACACGAACCTCTCAATGTCAGCCGCTGACTGGCTTAAATCAACAATCTCAAGAAATCACTAAGAATAATAAATACACAATAACGTAATGAAAATCATGACTTTTGGGTCTTTTTCCCACATGTGAGGCAATTGGGGTTAAGTGACTTGTCCAGGGTCATATAGCTAGCAAGTTAATACTTCTGTGTCTGAGGCCAAATTTGAACTCGGGTCCTCCTGACTCCAAGGCTCTATCTACTTTTTGAAATTCCTGAAACACAATTTCTGGGTAATTCAATCATCTTATTAATGCCCCCTTTTTTTTTTTTTTGAGTGTAGGAAAAGTTTCTTTTTTTTATTATTAAGGCTTTTTATTTACAAAACATGCATGGGTAGTTTTTTCAACATTAACCCTTGCAAAACCTTTTCCAAATTTCCCCCTCCTTCCCCCATCCCCTAGCTGTTAAATATGTTAAAATACATATTAAATCCAATGTATACATATTTATATAGTTATCCTGCTGCACAAAAAAAAAAATCAGATCAAGAAAAAAGGAAAAGAAAAACAAATAAAGCAAAATCAAGCAAATAACAATGAGAAATCTGTTGTGGGCCACACTCTTCCCATGATTCTCTCTCTGGGTGTACATGGTTCTCTCCACTGATCAAATGGAACTGCTCTGAATTATCTCATTCATCACATTCATCAGAATTGATCATCACAGTCTTACAAGGATCTGGTTCTGCTCACTTCCCTCAGCCTCAGTTCATGTCAGTCCCTCCAGGCCTCTCTCTATTCATCCTGCTGAGCATTTCTTACAGAACAATAATATTCCACAACATTCATATACCACAACTTATTCAGCCATTCCCCCACTGAAGGGCATCCATCAGTTTCCAGTTTCTTGCCACTACGGAAAGGGCTGCCACAAACATTTCTGCACATGTGGGTCCCTTTCCCTCTAAGATAACTTTGGGATAGAGGCTCAATAGAAACACTGCTGATCAAAGCCTACGCACAGTTTGATAACTTTGAGCAGAATTCCAGATTGCTCTCCAGAATGGCTGGATCCATCCCCCCTCCCCCCCAGTTTTCCCACATCCCCTACAGCATTCATCATTATCTTTTCCTGTCATCTTAGCCGATTTCTCTGTAGTGTAGTGGTATCTCAGAGTTGCCTTAATTTGCATTTCTCTGATCACTAGTGATTTGGAGCACCTTTTTATGTGGCTACAAATAGTTTCAATTATTCCTGAAAATTGTTCATATCCTTTGATCATTTATCAATTGGAGAATGAATTGAATGCCCATATTTTAATAAAACCATGGGCATTTGATCTCTCAGATCAAAGACAAGTAGGTGGGCTCCTGCCTTGTGCCCCTCCCCCCACCCCCACCCAAATCAAAACTGATTGGTTAACAACTAAGGAGAGAGTAATTTAACCCATTCAAATTAACGCTGATTATATCTTGTACTTTTAAATTAGCCAGACTGTGGGCAATCTATTCAAAGAATTTTAACTCCAAACCAGATTAGGGTACTAGGAGGGGGAGGGGGTGCTGAAAAAGACCACTAAGAAAGTCCAGTCTCCTGAGGAGTAATGTCTTTCAAAAGACTGAACTTTTGAGATCAGGACTTTAGAAAGAGAGGGAAATTCTTGATCTCCCCAAATCATTAGCTATTAATATTCATTTCTCTCAGATCTCATTGCCAAATTCAATGATCTTTTCCCATTTCTCAGCTTTTGGACCTCCAAGGTTCTCATCCCACCTTTCTCTAAGACTGACTGCCTGTGACCACCCTTCTGGGTCTTCTCCGGCTACTACTTGACCTCCTTTTAGCCTCCTCAGGCATACTCACCCTGGATGGGCTCTCATGTCTGCTGATGACTCCTGAATCGATGTTCCCCCCCCATTTCTCTCTGCAGTGTTCTTCCCTCATTGGCAGCTGCCTTCTGGGCATCTCAACTCAACCATATCTAAAATCGAATTCTTTTTTTCCCTGCCCTCCTCTTCTTCAAATGTCCTAAGACCAGCATCCTTTCAGTTATCCACATTCCCGACCCCTGTGTCATTCCCCCCATCTTGTTTCTAACCTTAATACTTCCCATATATATCCCTGTCTCTCTACACATCTCTCTGCTTTCCTAGTTCAGGCCCTGCTCACCTCTCACCTGTACTGCTCGAATAGTCGGACTTTGGTGTGCTTGTTCTTTTTCCCCATTCAGATCCATCCTTTGGTCAAAAAGTATAGTTTCTACACTTTCTCCTCCCCCACTTAATACACTCCAGTGCCTCAAACATAAAACCTTCTTTTTGGCCTCTAAAGCCCTTGGCGGAGATTTGGCCTTTCTTCCCTTCCCTTCCTTCTTGATTCTCTTTGATGGAACAATGAGCTCCCCATGTTTCTTCCTCTTCCCACACCTAGTATTTTATTTGCGTTGGCCGGCCTTCATGCCCCGGCCTACACTCTCTTCCTCAGCCTCTGAGCTTATCCAGTCTTCCTTCAAAATTCCGAGGCGCTTCCTTGTCTTCCCCCACCCAGATTACTCTCCCTTTATAGTATATGGTCTCATAGGAGCCTGGGCTTTTGTCTTTTGTCCCCCATTGGAAGGGGAATAGGAAATGGCTGTGTTTGTCTCCCCAGCTCAGATCTCTCAGCAAGGTTGACTCCATGTCCCCCTGGGATCTCAGCAGCTCCCTTGGGTTGGATTGTCATCTCTGGGCAGTTGATTCCCACAACCATCTGTTCAGCCCCAGTTCAAGGCCCTCATCTCCAAACTCTCGGGCAGCTGGTGGTGAGTGTCATGCTGAGAGAGGCCTGGGAGGCCTCAGATAATTATTACTAATTGTGCGACTCTGGGCAAGTCATTTCACCCCTGACTGGCTCAGTTTCCTCAACTATAAAATAGAGATCCAAAAACACCTAACTCTCAGTGATGAGTAAATTGAGGAGGAGTAAATTGTGGTCTAAACAAAGATGGGTCAGTTCCTTTCTCTCTCTCCTTCCTTCCCCAAAGTAACCAATGTCGGGTTAGGCAGCAAAGGAATTTGCTACTTCATGCTGTATGAAAACATCGTCTTTATTGATTAGAATGGAAACACCTGAGAGCCGGTGGGCAAAATGACTGCATGGCACAAGGCCATTTGCAAAGAGAAGATTTTTGTTCTCTCTTTTATGCAGTGATGTAGGGAGGTTCCTGAGAGTGATGTAAATTAAGATAAGGATTCTCTTGTTATCTTTTGGGTAGAGACAGAAGTCTCTTCCCAAAAAGGAATTTCCTGAAGCCATTTGCTCTGTTTGAGCAGATTAGAATGGGGGCTGTAAAACCCCGGCCACCTCAGCGAGCCCAAACCAGTTTGACCAGATCTTGTATCAAAGGTCCAAGTCCCAAAAGAAGTTGGAGATCAAAGAATATCAAAGGGGCTCCCGCCCTCAACATCAGGATTGTTGTGAGGATCAAATTAAATATATTTATAAAGCACTTATCACTGTCTGGTAGGGAGTAAGTGCTTTCTAAATGTTTCTTCCTTTATCTAGATGTCCTGTAAGCTTCTCACCCTTTAACTCTCCTGTGGAGGACATGCCCTCCCTTTTAGCCACCCAGCATCCTTCAGTCCTCTTCTCTCTCTCCCTGTCCCCCCATTATCTACTCAGTTCCCCAAACTCACTGGTGCTGCCTGGAGAACAGTTGTCACATCTGTCCCCTTTTCCACACTTCCAAGGTCACCACCACTCTCTGAGCTACTGCCCTCACCCCTGGGGCGGTCTCCCTGCCTTTTCCCTCTTCACTCTGTCCTCCATCCAGCTGCCAAAAGGAGATCTCCAAGTTCCTGGTGTTGTCAAGCTATTTGAAACCTTGACTTTGTGCTTCCCTGTTTCTCCCAAAAGGAATCCTTGATTATTTAAAAAATTTTTATTGTTAGCACAACTTTTAACAATTGGGTTTGCTAAGTCATTTGTGTTCTCTCCTCGGATTTGTATTCAGCCTTTAATTCCAGTTTCAGATTATTGTTATGTGCGTCTGGTCACTAGGGAGTGGATAGTAGTGGGTTGGGGTTTGCTTCACTCTTATGACATTGCAATAATACCTCCATCTTGTATATTAATTCTCATACAACTTTATAAAAGGATCTTTACCCCTACCTCTTCCAGAAGGAGTCAGGAGAGTATTTAGCCTTGTTTTATTTTAAAATTTATTTTTTGCATTAAAAGGCATTTATTTTCCCTCCTCACATTCTTCCCATTGGAAAAATAAAAACTAATAACAAAAAATAACAAATATGCTTAATCAAACAAAACAAATTCACCTAAGTGTCTGTTTTCTTCTGTTTCTTGAGGCCCTCCTGTGAGGAGGTGGATAGCATATTTCACCTCTGGTCCCCTGAAATCATGGTTGATAATTGCATTAATCAGAGTTCTGAAGTCTCTCAAAGCCATTTGTCTTTATGATATTGTTGTTACTGTAATAAATTGTTCTCTTGGTTCTTCTAACTTCACTCTGTACAAGTCTTTCCAGAATTCTCTGAAGTCTTTTTTTTTTTTTATCATTCATTTCTTATAGTATAATTTCAATTCATTCATATACCAGAATTTGTTCAGCTGTTTATTAATTGCTGGCTCCCCCATTAATTTCCAATTCTTTGCCATGACAAAAAGAGCTACTTTACATAATCATATGTATACATATGTGTGTATACATATATAAAATGTGTTTATGTACATATCTCTATCAATATTCTTTGTCCTCTTTTTTTGATCTTTACCTCCCTGGTATAATTGGGATAAAGAGAATACACAACTCAGTAATGTTAATTTGGAGCAGAGCTCAAAGTGGCTAAACTCTTCAGTTCTACCAACAATGCAGGAGTGCACCTGGTTTCCCACAGTTCCTCCAACCTTTAAATGCAACTATTTTCTTCATTAACTTTGTCATTAAGTGTGAGGTGAAACTTTCTCAAGGTTATAACCTAGTAGTTTTTTTTTAAACAAATGTATCACGTAAACCAGCACAGAACATTTTTTCTTTCAAGCGTGTGAAACACCCCATCAGTCAATAAACATTTATTAATCACCTACTGTTTATCAGGTCCAAGAAAACGAAAATTCTCCAGCAGCCAGCACTGTACTATCGTGTGAACTCGCAAATGGAGAAATTTGGATTGCTGTGGATAAGTTCACCTTGGCAATATATACTTTTCAAGGATGTACATATACGGGACGAGGTGGACATACATATTGCCAGAGCTAGCTGTCAAGTATTTGGGAGGCTTCAAAGAAAAGTGTGAGAAAGAATTATAAGGCTGCGCACCAAGCTGAAGGTGTCACAGAGCCCGGCCTCATGTGGTATACCTGTGAAACCTAGACAATCTTGCCAGTGCTGCTTCAGGAGACTCACGGAATTGCTTGCATTTGAATTGTCTTAGGAAAATTCTGACAATCACCTGGCAACAAAAGGTACTGGACCCCGAGGTCCTTTCTCTGTTATTCCCATAACATTCAAACCACTACAGAGAAGGCAACTCCTATGTCCTGGCCATGTTTTCCAATGCCAAATTCATGCCTGCCCAAAAGATCATTTTATGGAGAAGTCACAAGCAGCAAGTTCTCAAGAGGAGGTCAGAAGAAGTAATAAAAGGACACTCTCAATGTGTCTCTGAAGATCTTTGGATGTGGGAGACAGACACAGGACTGCCCAGCATGGCAAACCTGCATCAAATATGGCGCTGTGCTCAGTGAACAAAGCAAAATTGGAGTAGCCTAAAAGAAATGTGAGCTGCATAAATTTAGAGAAGTCTCCATTCCAAATGCTTTTGTGCACAAATGTTTGTATTTTGGGGCCCAACTTGTGGCAGGGCCTCCTGAGCTCACATTGGTCGGGTCAGCCCTAGTTAGACACACGGTAGCTTGAGCCCAACCATAGTGACATCATTTTGGTCCTCAAAAAACAACAAGTCAGCCAGCCAGCTGTCTCAGGCACTGTGCTAAGCTCTAGGGATACAAAGAGAGGCAAAAGATAGTCCCTTCCAGGAGCTTGCAGTCTAAAGGGGGAGACAACATGCAAACAAAAGTATCCAAAGAAAGCCATAGACAGGAGAAAAAGGAAATAATTAACAGAGGGAAGCTGCTAGAAGGCATCCATCATTTCTCTTTCTGTGGAGCCATTCTGTTCTTTAAAATCACTCTTATTTCTTTCTCTGAAAGCCCATTGGCCATCCCTTTATATATCACCTTTTGAAATATATTTGACAATTTTGTCAGGCATTGAAGTCACTGTAATGCTCTAGGGGTTCAGTTTTGGAAAATCAAGACATCTGTCCATCTTTGTTTCTTTGATACATATCTCATCCTTCATAATCGTTTATTTTTAAAACTGAAATTAAACACCAAAAAAGGAGCATTGGGACACAGCAAAATATAAAAAGTTTCCACATACAACTGCCCATCTCCCTTTGGCACACATGCTTTTTTTTAGGCACATAATACGTTTTATACATTACTTCACAAAGGGTCTAGACTTTCTTTAGTTCTCTATGTATTTTAAAGCCTGTCAAAATGGTGGTCTTGTTAAGGGTGAAACCCCATTGCTAACACCTCCCTTCCTGAACCCCTGCCTCAGTTACAAAACCAAAAGAAACAGGGAGAAAACCTTTAGAACCCAGAAGCCTCCACAGCCTGGCACTGGAGACCAGAGTCCGACAGTGGTCTGCAGATGAGGTGTCCATTTTTCTGTCAGTGGCAGTCTTTCCGTCTGGTGCTCGGAGCCATGGTGGGGGGGGGAGGGCATTGCCCTAATCTGAGTGCTGAAGACCTTCAAAGCTGCTTATCTCACTTTGTTGCTTGGAGAACTTGTTCTCCTGGTTCTGCTCACTTAACTGTGCATCAGTTTAGAGAAGTCTCTGAGATAATTTCTTAAAGAATTTCTCACCCCACAATGGTGTTTGTTTGTAGAAGGGACAGACAGACCTGGTCACAGGGCACCTTTGAGGACTCCTGACAGAGGCTGGGGAACCTCCTGCAGGGAGAAACCATATTCTATTTAATAGAAGTGCATGGACTCCCATGGAGTTCCTGCAAGTGGTGTGTCTGCAAGAAGCCTTTTGGGTTGGAGGACTGAGCTGGGGACACCTTTCAAAGGCCTGAATCAACTTCCACCTTGTCTCCTGTTTGGACTGTAAGGGGAAAGTCCAGACTTCCTTTTCTCTGAGACCAAGGCCTCTGGCCCAAGTAAATAATAAAGGGGCGGCTCCTCATCCTTCAAGGTCACATGTAGTATGTGCTGTTGCCCTCCTTCTAGGAGCTCTTCTTGAGGGGGAATGTTCAAGGAGGAAATTCCCTTTTTAAATTCAAGGCCAAATAGAGAAGAAAACAACAAATGGCAGCTGTTCCACAGGAACCTCCCTACTAAGGTTTGGGGGTGACAGCAGAAATCTAGGGGTATAAGTGTGTGTGAATGTGTACGAAGGGGATGTGTGTGATAATTGTTCCTTCACTTGGCAGGTAAGATATGAAAACTCGGGCATGAAAAACTTAGGACTTCAGGCACTGCCCTAGCAGCATTGGGGGGGGGGGGGGGAAGAGAGTTGTCCAGACCACAGCCTTAGGGATTTGCTTTTTTTTTTCTTTTTTTTTCCCTGAGGCTGGGGTTAAGTGACTTGCCCAGGGTCACACAGCTAGGAAGTGTTAAGTGTCTGAGACCAGATTTGAACTCGGGTCCTCCTGAATTCAGGGCTGGTGCTCTATCCACTGCACCACCTAGCTGCCCTGGGATTTGCTTTTGTATCATATCTATGAAAGAGCAAAACTTTCAAGGACTGAGCAACCTCAAAAGAAAATTTAAGGTTCTTGGGTAATGGGACCCAGAGGCCTTTGAATAGCCAAGGATCACCTGAGGGATTCAGTCACCCTTAGGCCGGGAAGAGCCCAAGAGCTGGGACTGAGAAGCCTGGAGGGGCTCAGATGGTGGTCCTGCCGGCAGGGGGCCCAGGCAATGCAGAGGCTGCCAGGGCCCTCCTAATTCCTCTCTGATAATTTTTTGCCATTTTCCCAAGTCTTCTCCCCCAGTTATCCCATGTTTGCTTTGGGCACATGCTATAAAGAGGAAAAAAAAAAAAGATAGTATGATAATGTCAAAGATGGTGGCCCAGTACCTTTGTAGCACCACTTCTTGGCCAGCAAAGGTATTGCAATTCACATATCTGCCATGGTCTATTGGTGCCCATATAAGGACAATTTACATGTGCAGGAGAGTGTGTGTGTGTGTGAGACAAAGACAGGAAGAGACAAGACAGATTAAGTTGGTGAGGGCAAGCTCTTTAAACCCATATGCCAAACAAATACAAAGTAAGTTCAAGAGGGGATGAACACCCATCCAGGAGGATCAAGAAGTCAGAAAGTAGCCCCTGAGCTGGGGGCAGACAGCAAGGCTAACAGTTGTGATGTGATGGAGCAGAGCAGTCCGTGAAGTAGAAGGTAGATCTGGAAAGGTCGATTTGCCAGGCATTTTATTAATAGAGCCTTGGAATATACTTAAGCAGGGCGAGAGAAGTTCCGGTGTTTCTTGGAGGCACTTTTATTTAGGCAGTTTGGGGAGGATGGCTTGAGGCAGGAAGAAGAGAGCCTGGAGGGCCACATAGAGTTTGGCTGGAGTCCCTGGGAGAGAGGACTAGGGCCTGAGGCAGGAGGGTGATTAATACAGGCACGGTTGTGAGATGTTTTGGAGGTTAATGCCTGATGGGCAGTGTTGGAAGTGAAGAATCAAGGATAACTCCAAAGTTGTGTACTAGGGTGGTTGCAATGGTGGGATGCCTCTGAAATAAGAAAGGAGAGCCAAGTTTGGGGAGGAAATAGTGAATTTGTTGAGTTTCTTGGAGATTCTGAAGTATATCTCTCATCTTACAGCAGAGAAGGAAACCAAAGGCTGTAGAAGCCCAGATTCTAAGGCAGGATCAGAAGAATGCCCCACTGACAATGTATAATGATCCCAAAGAGGAAACTGAACAAGATTCTAGGTATTAGGAGAACCAGGTGAGAACAGTGTCCCCCAAAGCCAAAGGGAAAATGAATGGCAATCAGTGTTAGAGGCCCAGAAGGAGGAAGAGCAATCACTGATGTGATCTAATGGTATTGGGCGGGCTTGACATCTTCCAGTTGGATTACACTTGTTCCCATGGTTCTGGAGGCACTGGAACTACCAGGAACACTGAGTAGAAATTGTAAAGACCAGCATTTGGACTGAAACTAGGAAAAAGCTTCCTAATGGAGCTGTGGCTCTTGGCTCAGCATTTTAATGGGGGAGCAATCCTGGCATTTCTACAAGAAAATGAGTCTTCTCGAAGGTCTGCTTCCCTTTCACTTGAGCACTCAGGTTTAGTTGAGCTCCTGTGGAGTCAAGCTTTGATGAGTTTTGAGGTTAGTGTGTCCTTGTAATAGGCCATGTATTTATCTTCTAACTCCGATCCTTATGGGAACCACAGAGTTTGAGCTCTCCATCACTGGAGTGGGCTGCCTGTCTGCCTGGGGCTGGATGATCACCACCCAATCTCAACTCCTTGACCAACTCCTTTCTTAGCAATCAATTGCTAAGTGCTACTCTGTAAGCCTGACTTCTCATTGGTCGGCAAGGACCTGCTCACTGCCATGTTACCTTCTAAAAGGTAACATGAAGCAAAAGAATGACTCTTTCCATGAAGAGGTGACCTTAGTATTGGTTAGTACTTAGTACTAAGTCCTATGGACTTAGCTGTTTGTTCTGTAACAGTGAAGAAAAAATCTTAATCTGTTTTAGGCACATGTCTGCCTGAAAAAATATTTTATTTATTTTTTTATTAAGTGCTACAGAGAAATGAACAGCCAGCAGAGTCCCCTCAAGCCCTCAGACACAAAACATGAGGGCCTTAAGCCTGGCAGTGAGTTATGCCATTCTCTACCCTAAGCATGTGAAGACAGTTCTCCATGGAAAGGGGAATTGAGAACAATTTGAACAACCAGGAAGGTCGTGGCAGTAGGTGCTGTGGTGGCTTCCAGCCTGGGCAGCTGCCTGAGACATCCATCTATCGAGGTCATCCTGAGCCACCACTGTTTGCTCTGTTTGTCCTGCCATGAGACCTTTGATGACTCTGGGAGAGCAAGGCTAATATCTTTGTTCAACTCACTTAAATTCTATTCACAAATAACTTAAAACAATTAACCCAGTGCTATCATTGGGAGTCTTTTAAAACAATTACCCAATGATGTCATTGGGAGTCTTTTAAAACAATTACCCAGTGATATCATTTGACAAAAAACAAAAAGTCTTTGACAAAAGACAAAAAGCCATTAAACAAAAACAAAAAGGACTACAAACAAGGACTTTAGGTACACTGTCTGTGTGTGGGTCTGGAATCTCTTCAAAGTATGGGCCCCAAGATGTGATCTTGGAAGGGTTTCTTCTAGATTTACTGACCATTTTGATCCTCTTGGGGTGGAAGGCTGACCTTCCTCACACTTTCCTGAGAGAGATTAGGTTTCAGAGAAGGGGGAAGGTTTGGAAAGGACTTTTACAGTGTCATTGATTTCTTAATTTCAGGATTCCTAAAAATTTCAGGATGCTTCTGCTTCATTATAGTTACTTGTAGTGTGTCACATCCCCTTAGTGGAGGGTAAATTCCATGAGCAGAGGAACTGTATGTTCTTGATCTTTGGTCCAATTTTGTAACTAACAAGGCAGAGGACAAAATCTGCCCTGAAGTCCCAGGCTGGCAGCCTTTATCTTGGGTTCACAGATTGGCCATGGCACCTTATCAGCATCGAGGCAGTGCCTTGGAAATGGGTGCCCTGGTATTACTTTGCTTCCACTTTGGGTACTCTTGGAGTCTCTAGCATGGGGTGAGGTGGGCATTAAGTTTGAGGGGCTTGGGAGCTCTCCCTCCTGTGGAGAGAAATGTGGGCCTTCATCCCACCCCATCCCATCCCATCCCATCCCATCCCATCCCATCCCATCCCATCCCATCCCATCCCATCCTCTCTGGTTTGCTGTTCAGGCTTCCTCTCCTGGAGTGCTTTCTTCTCTCAGCCCTTACTCCTTTCATGCTTGACCTTTGGCTTCTTTCTAGTAAACAACCGTGCTGGCACTGTGCCTCAGAAGGAAGGCAGGGAGAGTATAGGGGAGGTGAAGCTTGGTCAGCTGTTTCCTAAGAGCCCGGCCATCTGGCAGTACAAAGGGTTCTCAAGGTACTTGGCGCCTTCCACCCAGTGTCCTGTGCTCAGCCTCTGGCCCCAGGTGCCTCCTCCTTTCCCCTCACCCTGGGAGGGAGTCCCTGTAGCACCTTCCCCCCTCCAGCTTCCTGCCTTTGGAAAAGGAGTCAGAGGAGAGAGGGCCGGCAATCCGGCTGCTTTTCCAGACTGAGCCTTGACAACAGAGGGTGGGAACCGAGTACTTTTCAGACAGATACTTGGCAGACCTAATCAGATACAAAAAACCTTTCTGAAGTTCCCAGGCTCTCAGCCCAGTTGTTTCTATCTGGCTAGTTCCAAGAAAAAGAGTTGTGCTTTCCCCCCTTTCATTTCTTTTTATTGGTAAATAGTTTTTTTTTTTTTCCTATTACATATAAAGATGGTTTTCAACATTCATTTTTTAATAAGATTTTTATTTTCAAAAGCTCTTTCTCCTTCCCCTTTTCCCCCAATGAAAAGGCAAGCAATTTAGCTTAGATTATACATGTACGGTCATGTCAACAACATTAGTCATGTTATGAAAGAAGAAACAGAACAAAAAGGAAAAGCTGCAAAAAAACAGTGAAATTAGTCTGCTTTCATCTGCATTCACATTCTATTCTTTCTCTGGATGAGGATAACATTTTCCATCTTTTGTCCTAGATCCTTGTTTTGCTGAGAAGAATAAGACTCATCAAAGTTGATCATGGCACAGTGTCATTATTATTGTGTACAATGTTCTCCAGTTTCTGATCACTTTACTTAGCAGCACTTCATGGGAAGTCTTTCCAGGTTTTTCTGAAAAAAAAAAACTCTGCTCATCATTTCTCATAGCACAGTAGAATTCTCTTACATTCAAATATCACAACTTGTTTAGTCCTTACCCAGTTGATGGGGTTCCTCTCAGTTTCTAATTCTTTGCCATCACAAAAGGAGCTGCTATAAATATTTTTTTGTTTGTGTGGATCCTTTTTCCTTTTCTTTAGAATATAGACCTTACTAGTAGAGTATGCACAGTTTGATTGCCTTTTATTATTATTATTATTATGGCTTTTTATTTACCAGATATATGCATGAGTAATTTTACAGCATTGACAATTGCCAAACCTTTTGTTCTAATTTTTCCCCTCCTTCCCCCCATTCCCTCCCCCAGATGGCATGTTGACCAATACATGTTAAATGTGTTAAAGAATAAGTTAAATACAATATATGTATCCATGTCCAAAGTTATTTTACTGTACAAAAAGAATCGGACTTTGAAATAGTGTGCAATTAGCTGTGAAGGAAATCAAAAATGCAGGCGGACAAAAATAGAGCGATTGGGAATTCTATGGTGTGGTTCATAGTCATCTCCCAAAGTTCTTTCGCTGGGTGTAGCTGGTTCAGTTCATTACTACTTTATTGGAACTGATTTGGCCTTTCTGAAATCATCCTGCTGGTCATTTCTTACAGAACAATAATATTCCATAGTATTCATATACCACAATTTATTTAGCCATTCTCCAGTTGATGGACACTTTCCAGTTTCTAGCCACCAAAATGAGAGCTGTCACAAACATTTTAGCACATACAGGTCCCTTTCCCTTCTTTAGTATCTCTTTGGGATATAAGCCCAGTAGTTAACACTACTGGATCAAAGGGTATGCAGTTTGACAAATTTTTGAGCATAGTTCCAAATTGCTCTCCTGAATGGCCAGATGTATTCTTAGTTCCACCAACAATGCATCAGTGTCCCAGTTTTTCCACATCCCCTCCCACATTGAGCATTATCTTTCCCTGTCATTCTAGCCAACTGACAGGTACGAAGTGGTATGTCAGAGTTGTCTTAATTTGCATTTCTCCGATTAATAATGATTTGGAGCATCTTTTCATATGGCTAGAAATAGTTTCAATTTCTTCGTCTGAGAATTGTCTGTTCAAATCCTTTGACCATTTATCAATTGGAGAATGTCTTGATTTCTTTTTTTTTTTTAATTAATTTTATAATTATAGTTTTTTGATATTACATATGCATGGGTAGTTTTTTTTTTTTTTTACAGCATTATCCCTTGTACTCACTTCTTTTCTGAATTTTTCCCTCCCTCCCTCTCTCTACCCCCTTCCCTAGATGACAGGCAATCCCATACATGTTACATGTGTTACAGTATATCCTAGATACAATATATGTGTGTAAAACCGAGTTTCTTGCATGGTAAGAAAAGGGATTCAGAAGGTAAAAGTAACCTGGGTAGAAAGACAATAGTGCAAACAGTTCACACTCATTTCCCAGTGTTCCTTCTCTGGGTGTCAGCTGATTCTGTCCATCATTGATCAACTGGAACTGAATTAGATCTTCTCTATGTTGAAGATATCCACTTCTATTAGAATACATCCTCATATAGTATTGTTGTTGAAGTGTATAATGATCTCCTGGTTCTGCTCATTTCACTCACCATCAGTTGATGTAAGTCTCTTCCAGCCTCTCTGTATTCCTCCTGTTGGTCATTTCTTACAGAACAATAATATTCCATAACATTCACATACCATAATTTGCCCAACCATTCTCCAACTGATGGGCATCCATTCTTTTTCCAGTTTTTAGCCACTACAAAAAGGGCTGCCACGAACATTTTGGCACATACAGGTCCTTTCCCCTCTTTACTATTTCCTTGGGATATAAGCCCAGTAGTAGCACTTCTGGATCAAAGGGGATGCACAGTTTGATAACTTTTTGGGTATAGTTCCAAATAGCTCTCCAGAATGGCCAGATGTATTCACAGTTCCACTAACAATGCATCATTGTCCCAGTTTTCCCACATCCCCTCCAACATTGATCATCATTTTTTCCTATCATCTTATGGCTTGATTTCTTATAAATTAGAGGCCTTTATCAGAACCTTTGACTATGAAGATGTTTTCTCAGTTTATTGTTTCCCTTCTAATCTTGTCTGCATCAGTTTTATTTATATAAAAACTTTTTAATTTGATATAATCAAAATTTTCTACTTTGTGATCAATAATGATCTCTAGTTCTTTGGTCATAAATTCATTCCTCTTCCACAGGTCTCAGAGGTAAACTATCCTATGTTCCTTAGTTTATTTATGATCTCATTCTTTATGCCTAAATCATGGACCCATTTGGACCTTATCTTAGTGTACAGTTAAGGGTGGGTCCAGGCCTAGTTTTTGCCATACTAATTTCCAATTTTCCCAGCAATTTTTGTCAAAGAGGGAGTTCTTAATTGCTTTTTGAGCGTAGTTTCAAACAGCTTTCCCAAAAGGGGTGGATCCTCTCACAACTCCAACACCACCACATTAACATTTCAATTTTCCCACACCACCTCAACATTTGTCATCAGGAAAGATGTTGGTTGCCCCTGTTTGGTTTGCAGTCTGGTGTGAGAAGCAGATTCACCTTAAAATACCAACTACATTAAGTGCTTTCTGTTTGAGAAGCTCACGATGCTGTCCCTGTTCTTAGGCCGGCAGTCAAGGCCTGACTCACTTTGTCAGCTTGATATCCTACGGGCACCTCTCCCCCTCACCAGACTGGCCTCCTTTGAGTCGGCCTGTGCTCCCACTCTTCTGCCACCTCAGAGATGTCCTTGTCACTCTTCTTCACATGCTGCAACTGAGAGCCTGCAGTCTGCCCCGCGTTACCTGAGCGGCCTGGTGCAGATGGCCGGCTCCTCAAGGAGAAGCCCAGGGGCTGCCCTCCTGCTCAGCTCTCAGCGGCCCACATAACCTTTGGAAGGCCCATCTTGGAGCCTGTTCCTCTCTTCCCTGCTCCAAAACTTTCTACGGGTCTCCCGAGGCTTCGAGACTGAAATGGGACGTTCTGAGCCCGCCGGCCCGGAGCCGGCCTTTCCACACAAACTCTCCTTCAGGAGTTTGCCTTTGAGAACCCCCCTCTGCCTGGCGGGCCCATTTAAGTGGCACCTTCCGGGGAAGCCTGACTAAAAGCTAAGGGCCTGGGCCAGACTGTGAGCTCCACGCGGAGGGCGTGATTTTACCCGAAGCGTGGCCGGCCTCCCGCCCCGCACAGATGACATGGTGGTGGCTGAGGGGATTGAGTGGAGGCTTCCTCACGGCCAGGCCCCGGGTTCAAGTCCTACCTCGGAGAAGCGGCCCGAGACTGGGAAAGTGACTTTACCAGGGGCTGGTTAAACGATACATTTCTGGCCCGGTGCTCCCCTTCCTTAATGAAGGGAGGGGCCTCTTCTAAGGAAACCGAGGCTCCCAAGAATGAAAGAATGATAGGCGCAGTCACCGCGTGTCCGGCCAAGCTAAGTGCCCCCGATCCCAGCATTTCCTAGCGCCCGCACGGAGCAGGGGCTCCATGGTTGCGGACGGAGGAGGAGACAGCCCCGGGAGCTCAGGGGCCGGTTCGGGTCCGCAGGGTTCCCGCCAGGCCGGGAGGAGGGACTTTGGGGAAGGGGCCGAGGGCCGGCCTCCCGCCGCTGCTCGGGATCTCGGGGCGGAGTGGCTCCTCCTCAAGGAGGCGGGCCGGGGGCGGCGCTCTTAGCTTGGGGTCCGGATGCCGCTCCGGAGCGGGGGCAGACGCACGAGCGCCGCGGACGCAGACGAGCACTAGGTAAGCGCTCCCCGCCCTCGGGCCGGGCCGGGCCGGGCCTGGGGATTCCCGGCTCCGCCCCCCGCCCCGCTCACTCGGTCTCTCCGTGCTCTCTCTCGCGCAGGCGAAGCCGAAGCCTTCGCCATCCACGTCGCCATGAGCCAAGAAGCCGAGGTGGACATGAAGGAGGTGGAGCTCAACGAGCTGGAGCCCGAGAAGCAGCCCATGAACGCGGCCGCCCCGCTGCCCGCCGCCTCGGGCGGAGAGAAGAACGGCGTGGTCAAGGTCAAGGTGGCCGACGACGAGGCGGACGCGGTGGGCGTCGCGGCCGGCGCCAAATTCACGGGGCTGTCCAAGGAGGAGCTGCTGAAGGTGGCCGGGAGCCCCGGCTGGGTGCGCACCCGCTGGGCCCTGCTGCTGCTCTTCTGGCTGGGCTGGCTGGGCATGCTGGCCGGCGCCGTGGTCATCATCGTGCAGGCGCCGCGCTGCCGCGAGCTGCCGGCCCAGCGCTGGTGGCACCAGGGCGCCCTGTACCGCATCGGCTCCCCCGGGGCCTTCCGGGGCCAGCCCGGGAACAACAGCGCCCTGGCCGGTGAGTGGGGGGAGGGGGCGCCGCCCTCACGTGCCCTCCCCGCTCCCCTCCCCCCTCGGGGCCATTCGGTCTGAGCTGACTCAGCATTTCCCCCTCCCCCTGGGCCAGCCGAGGCTGGAGCAAGACTTGGGACTCCTTACATCAGCGCATTCCGACCCGAGCTTTAAGAGGGCCCCGCCCCCACTTTTCCCCGGAAGTTGAGGGGGTGGGGCGAGGGCCAAAATGAATGGGAATGAATTGGGGGGGGGGGGAGGTGGAAGAATTCCCGGGCCCTGGAGACCCAGCCCTTCTAAAGCCTTCTCTGCACAGGGGTGAGTGAGCGGCTGGATTACCTGAGCAGTCTCAAGGTGAAGGCGCTGATCCTGGGACCCATCCACAGGAACCCCGAAAATGACCTTGCCCGCACCAACCTGCAGCAGATCGACCCCTCCGTGGGCTCCCAGGAAGAGTTCTCCCACCTCTTGGAAGCAGCCAAGAAAAAGAGTGGGTAGTCCCCAAGCTGGACCCATCCTTGCTCCAGGGGGGTGGGGGAGAGAAGCAGCTCCCTTCTTGGCTGGCTGGAGGGCCTGAGAGAAGGGACCAGCACCTCAGGGAGAGCCCCATGCTGAGTCCTGGCTCTTCCCTAGATAATTGTCTTCTTTTTCTTTTTTTAATTTATTTTTCTTGCTGAGGCAATTCGGGTTAAGTGACTTGCTAGGGTCACCACACCTAGAAGGTTAAGTGTCTGAGGGCAGATTCGAGCCGGGGTCCTCCCAACCTCGGGGCTGGTGCTCTATCCCCTGTCCCCCCTAGCTGCCCCTTGAATCTGCCTTTCTGCATCTGTCCTGTCCTCTGTAAAACGGGCCCCTGCCTGCCTGACCGTCACTGTGCATTTTGCAGACATCCACGTCATCCTCGATCTCACCCCCAACTACCGAAGTCAGAGCAGCTGGTTTCTGCCCAATCAGAGTGAAGAAGTGAATGGGAAGATGAAGGTGAGAGGGCCAGAGGTCGCCCAGGGTTTGGGGGAAGGACAAGGTTCTGAGATAAGGAAGCAGACTCCTGCCCTTCCACTCCCTTCTCTTGAGACAGATCTTTGTCATGTGATTTGTCTGCTGGGGGTGGGGGGGGGTGAGTGAAAGGGGTTTCTTAGGTGCCCTTTGCCTTGTTTTGAGGGGCCTTTCTCCACCAAACATTGGTTTCTTCCCCTGACCCCCAAGTTTGGAGTGAATAGAAAAATGGACTTAACAAAGAGGCCCAAGAAGGGATTTGGATTTGACCATTGCAGTTGAGAAGGGAAAGGGCGTGAAAGGAGCAGAGCTGGGCAGGAAGAAGCCTGACAGGGTTAATGGGGCTGCCTAACGGGTTCCTGTCTGGATCCACACAGGCCTGGGCCTGTCCTCCCCAGGGTCTGGTTGGAGCTGTTGGCCTTGGGCCGCTCCCTCCCCAAATATGCGGGATTGCACTCTGGGCTGAGGAGGGCTTCCCCATGGTGGGGCTCCCTAGAAAGGCCCCGGGAATTTTATGTGATATTAAAAGTTGGTCACGAAAGTTCTAGAATCCTAAGGCCAAGTTTGGGCCCCAAGTGAGAAAAAATGGACCTCTTTGTCATTACATAAGGAAGGAGACCATGTGAGTGAGAGCTGTCCCTCTCCCCCTGCACTCACCCACGTGGGAGCTTTGGCTCCCAGGCGCCCAGAGAGCACGAGCCGCTCAGACCTTTTGTGCTCGGTTTTGCTCCTCTTCCTTTTCTGTTGTGAGGAGGTGGGATGGTGCAAGAGGGGAAAGCTGAAGTTGTGAGACTGAGCAGCTCCTTCCATGTCTGGTGCTCCGGACCAGCAGCATCACTCAAATGGAAACTGGGCCTGCGTTGACTTTGGAAACCATATGAGCATTATTTGTGTTGGGTTGTAATTTTATTTATTCCTTAAGCGTTTCCCAATTAGATTTTCATCGGGTTTGGGCCGAGGGCCCGAGTTTTGATGTCTCTAAGAATAGGAGATGTTCTGTCTTAGCAGACTGTTTTCTCTCAAAAGCACTTAGCTTGAGAGCAGTGGAGGTGATTTTAAAAAGAGATATTCATACACTGGGCTGGTTTCCTGTTGGGAAGAACAATAGGGCGTGGCAGGGAAGGCCATCTTGCCTTTCTCTGGTCCCAAAAGATCCGCAGATAACCTCTCTCCAGGGCTGGCCGCTCTGACCCCGCTGCATTTCTGACATTGTTGCCTCATTCCTCTGCCCCACAGGAAGCCCTGAGCTTTTGGCTGAAGGCCGGGGTGTACGGTATCCAGGTCCACGACGTCCAGAACCTCACCGTAAGTTCCCTTCTTTGCTCCCTGAGGGGCACAGGGGCCTCCTTAGTGGTGGGAGAGGTGCCCCCGGTTCCCTGTTTGACCTGCCCTCTCCCTCTCTCCCCAGGATGCTGCTTCATTCCTGTCTCTGTGGAGTAACTTAACTCATAGCGTCAGTGAGGACAGGTGAGTCCCAGGAACAGTCAAGTGAGAAAGTCTGGGTTCCCTGTTGGTCCCCCTCTGTCAGGGAAGCCCCCCCCAGGGGTCCTTATCTCTGAAAGAAGCTGGTCCTTCCCCCTCTGATGTTCCTAATTGAGCTTTTCGTTTCTGCCTCTGCCCTCCCCCCTCCACGCAGAGTCTTCATTGCAGGAACAGGAGCCTCAGAACTCTCTGAGATCATGAGCCTGCTGAACGATACTGACCTGCTGAGCAGCTCTTATCTGGAGGACTTTGGGAGGAGGAGCTCCTCTGGGAGAGAGCTGAAGGAGCTGGTCACCAACTACCTGCACGCTGCGGGGAGCGGCTGGAGCACCTGGACGGTGAGTAAGGGAGGCCCCGGACCGAACCCTGCCTCAGGGACTCACCTGTGGGCCTCCTGCACACCCCTCTGGCCATGAAGATGTGGAGGGAGAGTCCGCAGAGTCAGAACTTAGAGCAGAGTGAGGGTACGGTGGTTCAGTACGAGGGCCGCCCCACTTACACGCATTGGGGACCCCCCAGTGGGCTTGGTGGGGCCTGAAAGGGAGAACAGGGGAGGAAGCCGGGCCTCCCAACAAAGCATTCTTGTCCCCAGTTTACAGATGGAGAAACTGAGTCAAACAGGTCACACAGCCCCTCCCAGCTGCTGGATGGGGAGGTGCATGGGAGTGGGGTGAGAGGGCTGGCTTCTGGGTGGCTGACCTGGAAATCTCGTCTCACAGTTCTCTCAGGTCGGCCACTTGACCTCCTACGTGCCTGCCCAGCTCCTGGGCCTTTACCACCTCTTGCTGTTCACGCTGCCCGGAACACCCATCTTCAGTTACGGGGATGAAATTGGCTTGCCAGTGGACGCACTCCCAGGACAGGTAAGGATTCCAGAGGCCTGGGAGGGTCTGAAGGGGAAGGGGGGGCTGGGAGGGGACCGAGCACAGCTTCTCTGGCTGGCCTTTGTCCCCCGTCCCCCAGAGTGTATTTCCTCCCACTTTCAGCCTGCCGAAGCCCCCATGCTTTGGGATGAAAAGACACGTGGGCCTCATGTATCCATAGCCCCCAACATGACTGTCCAGGTAACCTTGGGGTCAGCGTGGGCGCTGGGAGGAGAGTGAAGGGGGGGAGTTGGTCTGTGTGAGGGGGTGTCCCACCGGCTCCTCTTCCTCTCCTGCCAGGGCCAGGATGCCCAGCACGGCTCCCTCCTCTCTCTGTTCCGAGAGCTGAGCGACAAGCGTGGGAAGGAGCGGTCCCTGCTGCACGGGGACTTCCTGGTCCTGCCCACCCCGGAGGAGCTCTTCGCCTACGTGCGGCACTGGGACCAGAATGAGCGATTCCTCGTTGTGCTCAACCTGGGCCCTGTGAGCCAGCAGGCCGAGCTGAAAGTGCCCGCTGGCAGCCAGAAGTTGGAGCTCCCTGAGAAGGCCACGCTGGTGCTGAGCACCAAGCGGGGCCCCCAGGAGGGTACCATGCTGCCCCTGAACCAGCTGCCCGTGGCTCCCGGGGAGGGGCTGCTGCTCAAATTCCCCTATGTGGCGTGAGCCGCACCGTGTCTGTATGTGTGTGTCTGTGTCCGCGGGCCTGAATTTGGGGGTTTTTTATTGTGGAAGGTTTTGTGGAAATAAGTTTGAAGCCTTTAGCTATGTATTAAAGCGATAGCCATGAGCATTTTCTATGGAGTGTCCCCTTTTCTTCTGGGGGTCCCTCTTGGGAACACCAGGAGGCAAGAGTGGCTCCCCTCCATTTCCTGTCCAGGGGCCTCTTAGTGGTCTGGGTGGGCATTCCACCCGGAAGGCTGGGGGCACGTGGGAAGGGTCCTGGCTCCTGCCTCCCAGCCGCATGTGAGCCCAGGTGGGATAGAGTCCAGGAAGCTCCGCCCGGAGCGCTCCTCTTGGAGTTTCTTTGGGCCGGCTCTCTGGCCTGTCTTGGCTTGCTTGTGGCAAGGAGGGTGCAGGAAGGGACCTCGGAGAGGCTCTTCTGGAAGCTGGCACAGTGGGCCCTCAGCCTAGGATTCCCACCTTGTCCTGGGCTCTCGGGGGCCCCTGCAGGTGGCCTCTCAGGTCTGGACTTTGGGCAGGGGCAGGGCACCCCAAATGAAGGAAGCTACTTGGGCCAGAACTTGGGGCCTTTGAGATGCCTCCAGGGCCTCTCCATCCACCACCAATCCCCTGGGATCAAGCTCGAGGCTCCTCACTCTGCCTGAGACCTTGTTCCTCTTCCTGGGGTGCAGGGATTAGTTCCTGGCCCTAGGTCTGGGATCCCAGGGCACCCTTTTCCCCCAGCACTGTCGGGCTCTACCTGGCCAGGCTTGCCTTCTCTCCGCCTTCCCCTTGGTAGGTTCCCATTTTTTTACTTGGACTTACTACCTGAATGAGCTTGCATCCTTCCCTTGTACAGCCCATTTCCTCATTGGTTAAATAAAGGAAGTGTTAATTGGGGGTCCCACAAAAACCGGCCTCTTGACCCAGTTCCCCCACCAAGTTCTCGGCCTTTGGTGACGAGGCTTTCTATTGGCTGGCTCTCCAGGCCTTGCCATGGTGCTGCCATCTGGCCCCTTCTGATGGGATTTCTCAGGCTCATGGGAGAGATCTGGCCTCATGGAGGGGGAGGAAGGTTCAAGTTTGCCCTGACCCCAGGGGCTTGTCTCCATGCTCTGGGCCTTCCGATCCTTTTGCAGCTCTAATGGAGGATCTTAAGAACCGAGTTGGGAGTGCAGTACGGCAGCCTGAGCCCTGGGTGCAAGTCTCAGCTCAAGCCCCGATTCCCTCTGGCATCTCCATTAGACAATCCTGGCACCTGCCCTGCTAATCTGGGGGGGCATTTGTCCTGAGTCGGGCCCCTTATCCCCATGTCTCTAAAGCTGTATAACAGCACCTGCCTTGAGTGCCCCAGGAGGTGGCTCAGATTGGGGAGCGCCTCCCACTCCCCAAGGATTCTTGTTCCAGGCTCCCTGCCCCCCGTCCGCGACCCTGGAACCCAACCTTCCTTTCCTCCAAACCTCGCTCCCTTGCTTCCCTATGAGCCATCAGGAGATCCAGGCACGGGTCCGACTCTGCCGACTCTGCCGCTCCATTTGGGTATTTCCGGCTGCCCCTCCCCGGGGCTTTCCCCTGTGGCAGATCAGGAAGCATTTAAGGCCGGTGGAATACAAGCAGAGGGGCAATGGACAGGCCCTGGGCCAAGTGTGGCTCTGCCAGCTTTGTCCAGTTTAACCCCGCCTCGGGCTGCTCGGCTGTAAAATGGGGTTAACAATCTCCTGGGATTTGAGGATGAAATGAAAAACCTTTTGAAATGCTTCTCAAGCCTTGAAACACTATATAAAAGTACCAGCCCTGAAGTCCAATCTGGCCCC
Source organism: Sminthopsis crassicaudata (assembly GCF_048593235.1). Taxonomy (NCBI): domain Eukaryota; kingdom Metazoa; phylum Chordata; class Mammalia; order Dasyuromorphia; family Dasyuridae; genus Sminthopsis; species Sminthopsis crassicaudata. The sequence goes on from NC_133622.1 coordinate 248,968,480, forward strand.
AAGAACCACAGTCATTTCAGGGGGTAGGGAGAACCCCCGCCCCCTGTGGAACTTCCTGGGGGAGGGGGAAACGCCCTCCAGGGGAGCCGGAGCTGGGAGGTGGGGAGGAGGGAGGTCAGCCTTCCCAGAAGGCCACAGTGGGACCGCACCGCCTGCTCCCAGTCCTGCCCTTTATCCCCCTCCCCTGCCCTGGATAGACAAGGGATTTGACAAGGCTTCCGGCCTCTTCAGACAAGGAGATGGGCTCCAAGGGCACTCCCAGGAACGCCGACCCTTCCTGCTTCCGCCTCTCTGCTCACTCCAGCTTCTGTGCTCCTGGCCGAAGGATGAAGCTAATGTATATGTTATACACACCGTACTCTAATGTAATAATTAATGTGTAATACAATTAACCTATGATGTGTATGTTGCCGGCTTGTGTCCGTCTGAGCCACACGGACCCCCGGAACCGGGCTCCAACCCGGCAGGGTCACTTTGGTTCTGAGAAGAGAAGCACCATCTAAGCTGATCGGGTGCCAGCCTTGTGCTGAGCGCTTTACAGAGATTCCCTCCCCTCATGCCTAAGGGAGCCCTGGGAGGGGGGCTCTCTCATCCCCATTTTTACAGCTAGGAGACAGAGGTAGACATTGCAGTGACTTGTCCAAGGTCACACAGCTGGGAAGTGCCAGATTTGAGCTCGGGTGCTGCAGTGGATAAAATGCTGGATCAGGAAAATTCATCTTCATGAGTTTAAATCTGGACTCAGTTAACTGAGCGTTACTTAACCCAAATCCTGTTTGCCTCCGTTTCCTCAGCTGAACTAAAGGAGAAAACGTCAAATCACTCTAATAGCTCAGCTGAGAAAACCCAAGTAGGGCCATGAAAGGCACAGACCCAACTGAACAGCAGCAGCAACAAGATGAATCCTGATCCAGGCCCAGCACAGCACCACTTAAAACTCCTGCTGTCCTGGGTCCGCCACAATGGCTCCAAGCTCCTTATCTCAAAGCATCCCCCTCGCGTATCCCACCTTCCAACACCCAGCCCTCAGCCGGGCGACTCCAGCCATTCGCCACCCCGGCTCCCCCCTCTCCCCTTGTTCCCCGAACCTCGTTCTGAGGGTTTGCTCGCATTTCCCTCCTCTGAGGAAGGCTCGCGGGGCAGTGGGTTTGCTGGGTTGGCCCAAGGAGCTGGACTGAGGGGCGACAACACCCCTTCCCCCCAGCTCTCAGCTCGGACTTAGCCTGCCATATTCCCACCTTGGGAGGTATTGCTCCCTTTCCCCTGGTTAACTGTGGGTTCCACCAAGGAACTTGCCTTTTCCATTGTTAAAGCCCTTTTCTTGCTAACTCCGATGTTTTCCGCTGCTCTCCCGAATCCGTTTTTTAGTTACCACTCCTGCCGGTTGTTTTTCACTCCATTTTGTTGGTAACCTTGTACACAAAGATGCATTTTAGCAAAGAACGCCATGGGAACTCCTCACCCGTGCCTCACGCCTTGTGTTTCAGACTAGGAGTTGCTGTCAAGACCCCATCACAGGGGTCCCGAGGAGAGGGGGCATTTACGGCACTTGTGACCTGAGCACGGGATGGGACCAGATTTGGGGGGTGTACAAGCCGGGGAGGGAGATACTGGGAGATGTGAGGCAGGGAATGGGGCACGGCCATGGGGGCTGCTGGAGCGGACTTGAGACCAATCTGAGGACTGAGGATTGATTGAGCAGGGAGAACAGAAAGGAGCAAATTGCAGGCAGTGACTTTTTGTCCCCTTCCCCAGAGCACACTGAGCGCATCTTTACCCAGCGGCTCCGTCTTAATTTAAATAAATCTGAAAGAAGACCCCGGGGTTTCTGACCAAAACAGAAAAAAATCACTCTTTAAAATTTTTGACTAGATGAAATCCTTTGCCTCAGTTGTTCCCGAGACTTTATCCCTGAATGGATGCGGCCTCAGTCAAACAGATCCCTCAAAGACCTTGGCTTATAAAAGGCCAGGGTTTCCCACTGCCCGCAGTAGTCCGGATCGCTATCTGGGCACCGGACCTAGATGAGTCCAGAGGAAAGAGTGAGGCTGGTGACTTTGCCCAGCCGTCCCCCATTTAAATCCACATCACCCCCCGCCATCATGGTCCTTTTCAAAGGACAAACCTAAATAACAACCAAGACCAAGGGGAGGAAAGGGGGAAAAAAGCTCTGCTGTAATCTCCAGCACAGCCCGATGCGGACATTAGTTCAAGGGTTCTTAAACTCTCTGGGCCCCTTCTCGGAAGAAGTGTTTTTAATACATAAAATAAAATATAAAGGAGAACAGAGGTCACCAATTATATTGAAATGCAGCTGTCAAAATATTTTTCCAAAGCAAACAAATGCACAGACCCTGGGTTGGGAACATCTGCTCATTTGAAGGTTTCTTTGCTTTTATGGGACTTGCTATTCCTATTTTCCATTACTAGGGATGTGATTTCAGCCTTGAAGTGGGTGGTTTGAAATTGAGAGCAGAAAACTAGCCCGGGGAAGAGATTTCCCTGATTCTGCTTTCTGGGCCCGTCAGACTCATTGACGAAAGAGGTAGTCTTCACGTTGGGTGGTTCTAAAAAATCCCCGCTCACTTTCACTGAATGGCCCTTGAAGCAGGTGACCCAGGAAGGGGCCTCCCGGAGCAGGAAGTGGCGAGAATGGGCCCCTTTGTCCAGGTGATTACAACTTCCTCCCAGAGGATTCACCTTGTCCTAAAAATGAAGTAATGGCAAAATTGGGGATCCCAAAGCCTTCCTTCCTTTCTTTCCAAGGCCATCTGACGGTATTTCCTCCTTCCTCAGACTCCCCCCAACTTCTTTGAGTATCTTTGCCCCTTTCACATTCTGTGTCACATGTTGATTGGGTTCTAATGCTGTAGCAAGAAATATGCTGGGATCCAGGACACCCAGAACTTTAGGATTAGAGAGAATCAAAGGGATGTAAGAGGACTCTGTGTTCCCTTGATCTTTGGGGGGATGGGCCTAGGTTAGAAAAACCCCGAATCTCCACCCCTCCAGGCTTCTGGGAAAATTCCTAAGATGCTCCCCACCCTCTTACCGGGTTCCCATGGGAAACTCCCACTTCCAATTGATCTGGGAATCAGCCTGACCTGGGAAACAATCACCATCCTTTATGGATTTGGACATTAGTCCCTCAAGTCGCTCCCTAACCCCAAGCAATAGAAAGCTAAATAAAATCAAAACTCTGTGCCCCAATCTTTGCTATCTTCCTAATCAGGAAGGAGCCCACCGAGAAAAAGAGCCCCTCAGTGAAAAAAAACATTTTTGCCGAATCTCGCAAGAGACCGGGATTGAGAATTCTTTTGCCGAACCTGCGACACTGGCCTGGGGACCCCCATCTCTGTGAGGGTATCTCACCCCTCAACAAAAGGGGATGGGGGTGGGGGGCGGGGTATGGGCTCGAGGTACAAGCAGAAGGATTGGTCTTGGAAAGGGGGATCAGCAGTCTGGGGTACGGGAGAAGAGGGGGTAGGAAAGGGAATGCTAACAAACGGCCTCTATTTTCTTAATCAGAGGGGAGGCCGTACACGGTCAGGGCGATGCATGAACAGCTGTCAGACAAAGGGAAGCAGGAATCTGGCCTAGGATGATGGTGATGGTGACTCTACAGTCAGGATTGGAGGGGGAGGGAGAGGAGGAGAGACAGGTCACAGTGGGGATGTCTGAGATATCGGAGGTGAAGGACTGAGGCTGAATGTGCTGGGAAGAACTCTGGGCGGATTCACAGACTGGGCGGATCAGCAACTCGTAATTTGTAGATTTAGGGGCTTGCCTCCGACCAAGTTATGGGACTTGTCCGTGGTCTTACAGTTAGTATGTATCCAAGGTGAGACTCGAATCCAGAACTTCTGGACTCCCATGCTGGGCCATTCTCTGTTTACTGTCCACACCACGACGGATGGCCGTCCATCTTGCACTTGGACGGACAGTGAAGAGCTCCCATTTGGGAGGGGCCCCTTGAATGGTTGAGGGACCGGGTGGAGCTCCCCCACCCCAAAGACTCCGCACAGGGGCGCGTGCTGTGAATCTCGGGACATCTCAGTCTTCCAGGAATCTATTTCTGGTGATTCAAAGGGCAGTGGAGAGGTGCGTGACTGGGTGCAGAGGCTCTCCAGGGATGAATGTTATTCAAGACATCCTCCTGGGGATATCATTAGGGAACCACATGATTGGAAAATGGAGGCTGCCCTTAGGCAATCACTAAGACTCATTTAGGAACCAGCATAGGAGCTAGGCTTTGGTGTCAGGCCTGGGCGGCCCAGGGAGGGAAGGCCACGAAGCTGGTTGGGCGGGATTGCAGTGTGTGTGGCGTGGACGCGGGCAAATACGTCTGGGAAGGAGGGTTGGGTTCAGGCTGCAAAAGGCTCTAAATTCTAGTTTCTCTGTAGTGCCAGCCGGGGAGAGGGGTTCCTGGAGTTGTGTAGTGGGCCGGAGGGGAGAGAGGAAAGCACTCCTGAGGAAAGTCATGTTGACTGCCAGTGGAGAATGGATTAGAGGGAAGAATGGATGGAGGCAGGGAGGCCATAGAGGAGGCGGGTGATAATCCTGGAGAGAGGTGGAAAGGACCCGAATAGGAGCGGGGAGGATGGCAATGAGGTGGTGAACCGGGAAGGGAGTTGGTGAGGGAAAGGGGGGGAACGGGAGCATGGGAACAGAAACAGGGATATTTGGAAGAAGGACGCTTGGACCCAGAACAAATTCTATTGGCAATAACAATGGCTTCTATTACGTATTATCTCACAATGATCCTGTGAGGTAGATCCATTTCACAGACCAGCAAACTGAGGGAAGACTCAAACTCGGACCTTCCTAATACCAAGTCCAGCTTCTGGTCTGCGCTGCCACCTAGCTCCGTGTGTGTGTGTGTGTGTGTGTGTGTGTGAATTCCCAGCAAGTCCAGTTGTAAATGATCGCTGCACAAGTCACAATGGGGGCAGAAAGAGGGAGAGACAGACAGACTGAGTCAGAGCTCCCCTAGTCTCGTCCCTTCTCAGCCTCAGTTTCCTTGTCTGTGAAACAAGAGCAGTTGGAGAGCAGCTGACCTCTAAAGCCCCAGGACTTACTGCATCATGGCGTCCTGGACCCTCAGGATGGAGTAGAGAGACCAGAGGGAGCAGGCAGAGCGTGGGGAGGGGGACACATGGTTAGGGGGAGGGATAGGTTGTGGTGGTTCGGTCTTCGTGACTCCATGGACTATACTGTCCACAGGATTTTCTTGGCAGTGATACTGGAGGGGTCCGCCATTTCCTTCTCCAGCTCATTTGACAGATGAGGAAACTGAGTCAGGACTAACTCACTTGCTCGGGATCATACAGCTATCTCGCCATATGTGAAGCCAGATGTGGTGTGTGTGTGTGAGTGTGAGTGTGTTTGTGTGAGTGTGTGTGTGTGTTTGTGTGAGTGTGAATGTGTTTGTGTGAGTGTGGGTTTGTGTGAGTGTGGGTTTGTGTGAGTGTGTGTTTGTGTGTGAGTGTGTGTGTGTTTGTGTGAGTGTGAATGTGTTTGTGTGAGTGTGGGTTTGTGTGAGTGTGGGTTTGTGTGAGTGTGTGTTTGTGTGTGAGTGTGTGTGTGTTTGTGTGAGTGTTTGTGTGAGTGTGTGTTTGTGTGTGTGAGTGTGAGTGTGAGTGTGTTTGTGTGAGTGTGTTTGTGTGTGTATGTGAGTGTGTTTGTGTGAGTGTGTGTGTTTGTGTGAGTGTGAATGTGTTTGTGTGTGAGTGTGAGTGTTTGTGTGAGTGTGAGTGTGAGCGTGTGAGTGTGTGTGAGTGTGTTTGTGTGAGTGTGAGTGTGTGAGTGTGTGTTTGTGTGAGTGTGTGTGTGAGTGTGAGTGTGTGTGAGTGTGTTTGTGTGAGTGTGTTTGTGTGAGTGTGTTTGTGTGTGTATGTGAGTGTGTTTGTGTGACTGTGTGTGTGTGTGTGAGTGTGAATGTGTTTGTGTGTGAGTGTGTGTGAGTGTGTTTGTGTGTGAGTGTGCAATCAGGCTCTGTAGCTCCCCAGGGCCCAGCAGGGAAGGGGCAGGTGTTGAAGGCGGGGTCCTGACTCTAGGCGCCCCCTAACTGAAGGCTACAGACAGTACAGAAAATTGGAGGAAGTCAGGAAGGCCAAGTAAAGGTACAAAGACCCCAGAGGTCCCCTGTGTTTCCTAGAGGACGCTGGGAAGGCCATGGAGTTTGCCTCGTGTCAGGGATGGAGGGGGAGAGAGAACAGGGAAGCAGCCAGACTTTGGGATATGAAGAAGTCAGTGAAAGGGGGGAGGGGCGGGGCTGGGGGGCCCACTGCTCTGTCAAGGGGAGACACAGGCCTGTAGTTAGGGGCTGATAAATTGGAGTGAAAGTTTTTTGGAGGCTCAAAGAGACCCGTGTTTGTATATAGGAAGAAAGGAAAGATGAGAAAGCCCTTAGTAAGCACTTCGTTCTGGGAATATGAACCGAAAGGTGACACGGCGCCAGCTTCTAAAGAATTCACTCTGACTAGGGGAGGGCAAAGGAGCCCCCCACTCCGGGGGACTGAGGAGGCTCGGGGTGCTCAGGCTACAGCAGAGCAGCAGAAAGCCAAGGCTGGAGGGTTATGGCCAGCAGAGGGCATCCACGGCCCGGTGAATGTCGGGAACGACAGGGCAAGGGCCAGGGCTCCTCCGGCCCACTGGAAGGATGGTCAACAGCCGGGCCCGGCAGAATTGTGAGCTGTGTTGGCCCACCCCGGGGGGGGGTGTCGGAGGGGTCAGCCCATGACCTTTGGGAAGGAGGAATGGGGACTCTGAGTCAGGCCGGCATCCAGCCAGGAAAGGCAGGAGAGAGAAGCTTGGGGGGAGCAGCTGCTCCTGCTGGGTCTGTGGTCATTCTACAGAAGGTAGAATCCAACTGAATTAGGTCACCTGACCGGCATCAGGTTTGTTTCCGTCTCAAATCACACTGCTGTCTGTGGTATTGTTGTGCTCCTTAATTTTTTATATTATGAAAATTGGTAAACTTGTATTAGCTATTTCAAACAACTTTTTATATGAAAAATGAATTTTAAAGAATTAAAAGAAGGAGGGGCAGCTAGGTGGTGCAGTGGGTAGAGCAGCAGCCCCGAAGTCAGGAGGACCTGAGTTCAAATCTGGCTTCAGACACTCAACACTTCCTAGCTGTGTGAGCCTGGGCAAGTCACCTAACCTAATTGCCTCAGCAAAACAGACAAACAAACAAACAAACAAATGAAAAAAAATGAAAAAACCCTTCATTGAAAAAACAGTAAGAAAAAAAAAAAAAGAAAAGGAATTAAAAAAAAAAAAAAAAGCAAAACAAAATTGTCATGTGGCCCACAGTACATTAGGGAGGATTCAAAAGCTATAACAACAAATTACCAGATCTAGGAAGTATATATGTTAGTAGAGAAAATTATATTAATGAATATCCATTTTGAGGTTGTTAACTAGGTTATCTGGGGTTATTAGCATAATGTTAAAACCTAAAACTGGTAATTAGCTACTTGTGTGAGAAAAGATACAAAGAAAAGACCTTGTGGATTCCCTGTATTTTGTAAATTTGTTACTTCCTTGGAAATCGTCTGTGTGGGCAAGGCCATCAGCTCCCGGGAAAAGAGCCTTTTTGGGTGATTGTGTTCCTAAACAATGAAATTGGCTTACTTAGTATTTACAAGTGTTTGGATAATGTAGAAGTGGTTTCTAATGACTGATTTTTACCCCAGGGTGTGTGAGAAAAGGAAAGCAAGTGAAGAATGTTAAGTGAAATCTCTTGTTATGTTTGAGTCCTGCTAAACATTTATTTCTCCCTGCAACTCCACAAAAGGAAAAATAACTCTCTTAGGGCCCTAAAAGCTGAGACTGGTGAAACTTGCCATTTGGGGTAAAAGTTCTTGGGACTCTGATATTGTTTTGAGTTTTGAATTCAGGTATCGTTAGTGGATGGATCATTAAATTAGTAATCCACCATAAGAAAGACATGTCATAAAAAAAGGAAAAGTGCATGTGCAAAAATGTTGGTGGCAGCCCTTTTTGTAGTGGCAAGAAAATGGAAACTGAGTGGATGCCCATCAGCTGGAGAATGGCTGAATGAGTTGTGGTATATGAATGGTATGGAATATTATTGATCTATAAGAAATGATCACCAGGATGATTTCAGAGAGGCCTGGAGAGATTGACAGGGACTGATGCTGAGGGAAGTGAGTGGAACACTGTACACAGCAACAGCAAGATTTTACAGATGATCAATTCTGACAGACGTGGCTCTTTTCAGCATCGAGGTGATTCAGGCCATTTCTAATACACTTATGAGGGAGAGAGCCATCAGCATCCAGAGAGAGAACTATGGGGAATAAATGTGGATCACAACATAGTATTTTCAACTTTTTTGTTGTTTGCTTGCTTTTTGTTTTTTATCTTTTTTTTTTTTTTTTTTTCCTTTTTGATCTGATTTTTCTTGGAAATATGTATGGGAGAATTGCACCTGTTTGACATATATTGGATTATTTGCTTTCTAAGGGAGGGATGGGGGAAATAAGAGAGAAAAAATTGGGAACACAAGATTTTATAAGGGTGAATGCTGAAAACCATCTATGCATATGTTTTGAAAATAAAAAGCTAAAAAAAAGAGAAGAAAGATTCTCACAAAGTGAAAACAATTGGTAAATGTATATAACATGAAACAAAACATAAAACTTAAAATTTAAAAATTAAAAAAAAGACTTGCCACAAGCTTCTCAGAGGGACGGTGATACTGAACCTTCACAGATGCAAATCTGTATCTGGGCAAAAGCCGAGAAGACAATCCTGGTACACTAAAGGTAAGATTCTTCTGCCTTCTTTCCCCCACTGTGTTACTTCCTTTTGAACAGGAATGTTTCCCACCTGGCTATTCCTGAGTCTGGCTATGAGGTGGAATTGTTACTGCACAAATGGATGTCAACTCAGAACTATGTATATGCTATATATGAGCCAATTTGAAGAAGCTAAGAGATTAGGACCCCCAGAAGATTAGAAAGAGAGGGGACTGAATGAAGCAGGGGCAGTCTGCCAAAGGGGATGGAGGAGGGCAAGAATGAAGTGGTAGAAATGGGTTTTAGTCCATTCTGATGCATCCTGCCTGTGGGTCCTTGGACAGGTCAGTAACCACTCTGTGCCTCGGTTTCCATTTCTGTAAAATGAGAGATTCTGAAGTCTCTTCCAGGTCTATGTCTATGATGAGATCATACTGAGGGGCAGCTAGGGGGCGCAGTGGATAGAGCACCTGCCCTGAATTCAGGAGGACCTGAGTTCAAATTTGGTCTCAGACACTTAACACTTCCTAGCTGTGTGACCCTGGGGGAGTCACTTGACCCCAGCCTCAGGGGGGGAAAAAAGAGAGAGATCATACTGAAAGAGCAGAATATCATATCTGTATATATTATGTATAATAATATAATTTATATTAAGCTTCCAAGGATAAATATATATACATATATGTGTATGTATGTTTATATATATATATATTTATAAATATAAAATACACATACCTACATATATGTATATTCCCTGTTGAATTGGGTTCTCCGATTGTGAAGATGTGACTGAGTCCTTTGCATGACTAGTGTGGGGCAGAGGGCCTTCCTTGCAGGTCAGCAGTCCCCTACAAATGCTCGGTGGTTAGCTAACAATGACCTTTCTTCTCGTAGGCCTCCTGCTCCTGGGATCCCTTTCCCTGGGTCTTTTGCCTAAGGAAGCAGAGGACTCAAAGGTTTTCTCTTTCTGCCCAGCTCTTGAGCCTCAGCGAGTTCAGGGTCGTAGGTTCTAGAGCACGAGGAGACCCTGGACAGGTGTCTAGATAGAGGTATCCTGGACTCCTGGGTGGAGATTGTAGCCATCAAGGTGGCCCATCCCTCCTGGTAGAGACTCCACTCCAGAAGGCCTTTCACCCCGTCATTCTCCAGAGTGAGGGGGTCCTGCCTGTTTCAGGAGATTTCAGCTTAATCTGCTCTAATTGAGCCCCTCAAACTTTTATTCGAAGTCCCCACAAACTTTCTAGGGCCATTCAGCAGAGCCTTGCCTGCTGATTCTGCCCAGAGCCAGCAGATGGGGCTAGTGAGTCAGCAACACCTTTGTGCAGGTGGGAGTATGTGAGTGTGAGTGTGTGTGGTGACAAAGGGGAGCTCCGCCCCATCCCCCGCTGCTCCCAGGGGGCAGCTGTCGCCATCAAGGATTTGCCCCCATGTCTCCAAGCTGTCAAGACAATGCTCCTTGTTTTCCTTCGCTTCCTGCTCAGCCATGAAGAGACCTGTTGTTTCCCTGGCCAAGAATGTTCTCCCCCAGGCCTCCTGCTCCAGCACAGGAGGGAGGGATGTTTTGGGTGGGCTGATGCCATCTTTCCCATTGGCTTCCTCGCTTCTCTCGGCTTTCCGGATGCTCCTTCCTCCGTCCCTGCCCCCATCCCTGTCCAAGGCCGCTGTCCCAGGAGAGCCTGTGCCTCAGTTTCCCTGTTGGACAGAGTAACCAGATCTCCATTCTCACCTCCTTGGCAAAGCATTGTGGGAGTTCTCCAACTTCTCCCTTTTCCGAAAGCATTCAGGATGGGCAGGGAGAAGTCACGGGTTCTAGTTCTGTGCCACAGTTGGTATACCTACTCCGGACCTCCACCTCTCATCTCACACCTGCTTTTCCCAGGGCCTCCAGGTGATTTGGCTTAATCAGCACCTTTATGGAGGAAGCGGCTGTCGCGGTCACGGTGAGGTGGATGGGGGGGGGGGGACTCAGGAGAAGCCCCGGTGGGTCCCACTTGCTCCTTCTCACAGTTACTAGTTGGGAGGCGACGGTGTGATGAACCACTTGGCTTCTGGGGCCTTGTTTTCTTCTCTGTAAAGTTGGGCTCCCAGATTTAGGGCCTGGAACCCCACCCTCCCAGGGGTGCTCTGAGGCTCAGACGAGCCAGGGCCTGATCATCCCCCGATTCTCTTGTCCAGCCCTTACTCTTTCTAACTCCCCTTGGCCGTGAGCATGGAGGGGAAGAAGCCAGAGTGCAAGGTGGGCTTTGGGCCTTGGAATTACAGACAGGCAGGCTGGGGCATAGTTTTATCTCATACACCCTAAGTTAAGCGCCCTGGACCCACCTGGAGTCAGAATGCCCGAGTTCAAATCCAGCTTCTGATACTAGCTGTATACTCCTTAGTTATATCTGCCTCAGTTTCCTCATCTGTAAAGTGAGATTAAAAATAGCACAACTTCAGGGTCCGGTGAGATCATATGTGTAAAGTGGTTTTTTTGTTTTGTTATTTTTTGCTGAGGCAATTGGCGTTAAGTGACTTGCCCAGGGTCTCACAGGTAAAGTTTTTTTTAAATACAAAAGCAGGACTTACATCTGATTATGATTAGGACCTAGCCGAATCAGCCCCCATCTCAACGTCAGCCCCCCCCCACTTGTTGCCTTCACTCTCCCTTGTGCCAAGAATTCCCCTCTTCCCCTTTCTTCTGCATCCTTTAAAGTCCCACTTAAATGTCACCCCAAACAGGAAGCTGAGGCTGATCTCGGGACAGATTGGCAGCCTCCCTTCTTAACCCTCTCAGCACCGCCTGCTACACTCACCAGGAAATGCTTGTTGACTGCCTGACTGACTGACTGCCGGACAGGTGAGTGACTTTTCTGTGTCTGTATCTTATCTTTTGATTTGCCAGACAGAGTTCCTGAGAGTCCAAGGTCCATCTGCATTTTGTGTTTGACCCAGCGCTCCCCCTCATCCTGTGTACACACTAGGTGGTTAATGTGTGCTGTATGGGATGGGAGGTGCTCCGGGAGTTGCTGGGCTCGGGCACTGCAGGCCCCTAAGCTCGGGAGCTGTTGCCGGGGTCTAAGGCAGCCCTAAGGCCGAGAGGCCGGTGTCGGGCAGCAGAACACTGGGCCCTTGTGTGTGCTGGCAAGGGGCCCCTGGGCCGGCTCCTCCTCGTGCCAGATCTCCCAGTGCCCAAGGCTGAGAAGCCCAGCTCCCGGAGAAAGGTTCTCAAGCGCTGTCATTCCAGGGCCCCTCCCTCCATTCTCCCGGCGGAAGGCGTCCCTGGAGCCCCGGCGGGGCATCCAGGGAGGCCGGGGCCGGAGCAGCTCTCCCGGGCGTCGGGCCGCTGCCCTTGGGCCCCCGGGCCCCCTGACCGTCACCTGCCCCAGCTGAGAAAGAGCCAGGCTTTAGCCACTGCTGTTTGTCTCTTTATTTACACGTCTCTCTCACCAAGGACCGGAAGAACACAAACATTCGGGGCGCTGGGTCTGGGCGGGGGAGCGGGCAGGGCCGGGCGCCATGCACGGAACACTGGGTCTGTGGGCACACACGTGTTGGGGGGCCGGGCCTGAGGGCCCTGAGTGTGGGAGTGTTGGGGGGAGGGGAGGCTTCGCGGGACACGTGGCAAGGGCAGCATGCGAGAGATTCTGTCCTCGGACGTCTGTGCAGAGGGTCGGCCGCCCTCGGAGCCCGTGGGGGGAGGGGAGGCGCAGCGGTCAGCCGAGGACTCGTCCTTATCCCGACCGGGACTCCCAAGCGACTCTCCTTCGGGCCCCTTTCCTCGGCTGAGCCGGGCTGGGCCCTGTCCTGTGGTGGGGGGTCCCGCGGAGGGCCGCCCACTGGTCTGCCGTCACTGGGGGGGCCAGTCCCGAGACATCCCGGGAGCCCCCCGAGATCTCCTTCTCCTCGGGCTCGGTTCTCCCCGCGGCCACCAGGGGGCGGGCTCTCCCAAAGCTACCTCGGCCAGGTGCTTGGCCGGGGCGCCGTCCCGCCGAGGGCCAATCCCAAACTCGATTATCCCCCCACTATCCTGGCCGGGCCTTCTCCACAGAAAACAAACAAGGCCTGAAACCCAGATCCTCCTCCCGCGGCTCCTTCCTGGTGCGGGTCCGTCCCTTCCAAGTGGAAAGCAGAAAAACCTGTTTCCTCCGTCCTTCCTTCTCGGCCTGGGAGCCGGAGGAGCTGGGGCAGGAGCGGGCCGATGTCTCCCCGGGGCAGCAGCCGCGTCCCGCGGAAGCCACGTGTCCCTGTGGGGCCGGGCCGCGAAGCCCCCGACCTCCTTTCTCCCATCCTCCGAAATCATTTCCTCTGAGTCCCTGCCTCCCCCTCTCCGTGGGGATCCGCCGAGTCCCGCGGGCTCCCCCGCGGGCCAGGTCCCGGGGGCTTGTCGGGTGGCCCTTTGTCTCTGGCCCCGGGGCGCGAGCACACTGTACACGGGAGGCGCTTCTCGAGTCGCTGTGGAGTTGCTGGGGATGGACGGGGGAGGGGCAGCTCTCACGCTGGAAGCTGGGCGCTAGTGTGGGGGTGGGGCGAGGCCGGGTCGGCCGTCAACACTGGCGGGAGGGCGTCCGGTGGACGGAGCCGGGCCGCTTGGGGATCTTCCGCCAGCGCCTCTTGTCCCAGCGGCAGAGCAGCAGCAGGCGGAAGGTGTCGCGGAAGGCCTTGTTGCAGAGCGCGTAGCACATGGGGTTGATGGTGCTGTTGACGTAGCAGAGCCAGTAGCCCAGCTCCCACAGGGTCTCGGGCACGCAGTCAGTGCAGAAGGTAGACACCAGCACCATGATGTTGTACGGGGTCCAGGTGAGGATGAAGGCCAGGAGGATGGCGCTCAGCGTCCTGGCCGCTTTCTTCTCCTTGACCAGCGAGAAGGTCTTGCGCTTGCTCAGCTGCTCCTTCCCTTTCTTCTTGGGCTCCTTGCCCGCCCGCTCGCGGGCCTTCTTGGTGGGGCGCTTCACCGTCTGCGGGGAGGCGCGAGGGGGCGGCTTGGCCGGAGCCGGGGCTTCCGGGCCCACCATGGGCATCTTGATGACCACCTCGAAGCCCGCCTCCTCTCCCTCGGACGACGTCAGAGACTCCAGGTAGCCTTCGTCCTCCTCTTCCTCCTCTTCCTCCTTCCAGCTGTAGGAAGGGAGGAGCCGCGGTCCCCAGCAGCAGCAGCAGCGCCGGGCCGGCACGTCGGGGGAGCCTTCGGGGCCCGGCTGGGAGCGCTCCGAGCTGCTGCTGCTGCCTCCGCCCAGCCCCTTGCCCGGCGTCTCGGAGCCCTGCAGAGCCGCCAGCTCCCGGGCCCGGTTCTCAGTCTCCCGGTAGATGCGCCAGTAAAGCACGCACATGACGGTGACGGGGAGGTAGAAGGCGGCCATGGCCGTGCCGAAGGTGATGATGGGCTCCGACAGGAACTGGATGTAGCACTGGCCCGCCTTCACGGTCCGCTTGCCCACCAGGTACTGCCAGAAAAGGATGGCCGGGGCCCAGAGCACGAAGGACACCAGCCAGGCCAGGCCGATCATGAGCGCGGCGCGCCGGGGCGTCCTCTTGGCTCGGTAGCTGAGCGGCCTGGTGACGGAGAAGTAGCGGTCGAAGCTGATGAGCAGCAGGTTCATGACGGAGGCGTTGCTGGCCACGTAGTCCAGGGCCAGCCACAGGTCGCAGGCCAGCGTGCCCAGGGCCCAGTGGCCCATGACCAGGTAGGTGGTGTAGAGGTTCATGGAGACCACGCCGATGATGAGGTCGGCGCACGCCAGGCTGAGCAGGAAGTAGTTGTTGACCGTCTTGAGCTCGCTGTTGACCTTGAAGGAGATCAGCACCAGCAGGTTGCCGGTCACGGTGGCCAGCGAGAGCAGGCCCGTGGTGAGGATGATGAAGGCCACCTGCCACGGGCCCTTCACCGGCTCCAGGACAGTGATGTTGGGGCTCACGGCGGGGGCCACGGACACGTTCATGTCGGCAGCCTGCCGGGCCACATGGGAGATGCTGAGCGGGCTGGGGGGCGGAGGGCCTTCCTCCCCTGGCTCAGGGGGCGGCCCCTTCCCTGGGCTCGGAATAACCCGCGGCAGGGAGACCACTCCCGGGCTCCCTCAGGCCGAGACCAGCACCTGGAAAGAGAAGAACCGAGCCGTGAGCGCCTCCGGATGGCGCCGGATGGGGCGCCAGGTAAGCCTGGGGGGGCAGAGGGTGAAATAATGGACCCGGAGACAGGTGAGCTGTCTCAATTCCACGTCCAGCACTTTGTAGCCGGATGACTCTGGGTGGGCCATTTATCCCCTTTCTGCCTCAGTATACTTCTGATGTAGAAGTTTTCCTTCTCTACATCTTATTGGTGATCTCCTCAGCTCCCATGGGTTCACTGATCATTTCTGAGGTCACTTGTCCTGCCCTAACCTCTCTCTAAACCTCTGCGGTCATCTCTCCAAACAATCCAATCCAGTAGACCGGAAGCTCGTAGAGGGCAGGGTCTGGCTTTTGCTTTTTTTGTCTCCCCGATACTTGGCACACTGTTCGCCACTTGGATAGATGCTCAGTGATCGATCCGGTCGATCCCTAATTCTGTGCCTATAAAATGCCTCTCTCGGCTATGATCCCTTGGTTGTCCAACTGATGCCCTGACATTTTGATCTGACCGTGGTGCCTCCCTCTCCTCTCTAAACTCCAGGAATTCCTTATAACTCCTAAAATCAACTATAAAATCCTTTAGGGCTTTTAAAGCCTTTTATAACCTGGCCTCCTCCTACTTTTCCAGCCTTCTCACACATTACTCCCTTCCATATGATGTGCAGTCCAGGAACACTGGCCTCCTTCCTGCTCTTCACACCCAACGCCATCTCCTGACTCTGAGTGTTTTCAGTGGTTCACCTCCATTCCTGGAATAGAAAGAGACCTCCTCATCCCGGCTTCCCTGAGGTCTCAGCTAAAGTCCCACCTTCTGGGAGAAGCTTTTCCATGCTTAATCTAATCCTGAATAGATCTCTTTGTATGTGTCTCATCCCATTAGATGGGAAGTTCCTTAAGAATGGGTACTGGGATTTGGTTTTTCATCTTTCTTTGTATCCCCAACCCTTACTTAGCACACAGGAGGGGCTTAATATATCCTCATTAACTGACTGAAAAACATCTCAAAAGGAACAAGTTTGATAGGGACCTGTCAGGGAAGAACACAATGGCATATAGTCATGGAAGCCCTTCTAGCCTGGGAGTAAGGAGATCTCTGAATCTGGCTCCAGCCAGTTTGCTAAGTAGCCCAGGGCAAGCTATTTTCCTTTTCAACCTTCCAATTTCCTCTTCTCAACCTTTTCCTCAACTTTTCCCTTTTCAGACTTTCAATTTCCTCTTTTCAACC
The DNA here is from genome assembly GCF_048593235.1 of Sminthopsis crassicaudata. Lineage (NCBI taxonomy): Eukaryota > Metazoa > Chordata > Mammalia > Dasyuromorphia > Dasyuridae > Sminthopsis > Sminthopsis crassicaudata. The sequence continues at coordinate 248,984,560 of NC_133622.1, forward strand.
TTTCCTTTCTTAATCTTTCAATTTCTTCTTTTCAACCTTTTCCTTCTCAGACTTTCAATTTTCCTCTTCTCAACCTTTTTCTCAACTTTTCCCTTCTCAGACTTTCAATTTCTTCTTTTCCATATTTCAATTTCTTCTCTAAAACAGGGGGGATTAGACTACTCTCTCAGTTCTTTGCTGATTCTGGCAGTCTGTGTTCTAGGGTCACTTTTACTTTTGAAGGCCCTTTGTTCTAGTATCCCAGTTTCTACCATCCTGTGACTCTATGTCACCTCCAGCTTGGCTATTCTGTGTCCTTGGGTCCCTTCCAGCTCTAGCTTCCTGCTCTGACAGTTCTATTTTCTTTGCTCGAAAGGGGTCTTCAGGCCAAGCGTGAGGGGCCTCGTTCGAGGTATTGTGGAGAGTGGATCTTGTCCAAGTTGGGTTCAAGTTGGCCCATTCCTGGTCAAGGATTTGGTGATTCTGCCTTAATCTTGGCTCTCTCAGGACACTCCTTCTGCTTAGGGTCCCCTCCCCCTTTCATCAGCCAACTGGAGGCAGGACAAACTAAGGCTAACCTTGGGCCAGTACTGCTGTCGAGGACAGACCCACGTTATCCTTCTACAGCCCCCCTGCTTCTCTGAACTCTGGGGTTTCTCCTCCTTTAGCGCAGGAGGCAGGGGAAGAGGTTGGGAAAGGGTACTAGCTGGGCATCTGCAGAGACAGGTTCAGGGGCTTGTTGGTTCTCCAGGACCTTGGAGCATTAGGAAGACAAAGGGCACTGATAGAGCTGGGAGCGGGCTGTGGGTCTGAGGGTCAGGAGAGAGAAAAAGGAAATTTTGAGAGGAACACGACAGAAGGAGGAAAGTTAAGTGGGGCAGCACAGACTCTCCAGATCTCATGCCTTCTTTTTTGAGCTCTGGGGCCCTATTTTGGGGAGTGTGAGGAGCTGTGTATCCTTAGACCAACAACTTAGTAAAGCTTGTTTGTTATATTCCTCCAGCCTGCTGGGGCTGGGCGATGAAGAGTGCAAACTTGAAAAGGAGAGGGCAGAGATGGAGGAAGGAGCCTGGAGACACAGAGGGGACAGGTGGAGAGAGGTGGAGAACTACGCACATATCATCAGAAAGGGGGCTCCTGAAGTGGCCAGCTGGTTAGATCCTACCCCTCTCACATCCTAGTCAGGTGATCCTGGGTGAGTTATTATCCCCTTGTAAAGCGAGGGGAATAACCGTTCTGCCATTTAATCCACGGTGTTGTATGATTGACCCACTGGGAGGCCTTAGAACAAGGAATTTCCAATAATTGGTCAAACTGTCCCCCCCAATCTTATAGATGGTAGCAGAGATCCTAAAGGGCCCCTGGAATTCATTATGTCCTTGAGAATTGGGAGAAGGAGAGATTGAGCAAAGGAGTTTGGAAGTCCTGGGAAGGGACCCAAAGACACACAGTTGGCTCGTGACAGAGCCAGGTCTAGAGTGAACGTGTCCTTAATTTCAGTTCCGTTACCTTGACTTCCAGCTGACTGTTGCCAAAGTAGGCCCTAGGGGTGGGCCCTTCCACCTGCCAGCAACGGCTGGATGGAGCAGAAGCCCACCTGCCCTTTTCCTTCACCCTTTGGAATGAAACTTTTAGGCCTTTCCCCTGCTCTGTCCAGGCCTTCAGAGGGTGGTTGGGACCGTCTACCAAAGGAGGAATTAGACCTTGGAAATAAATCTATCCATTTTATGCTCAAGACTAGGCCAAGAGAGGCTGTCAATATGGCTCACTGACTCTTGTCAGTCTAAGAAGACTTGGAGTCTTCTCCTGGGGGGAGTCGGTGCCATGGAAGAGCTGTCTGAGGTGGAGGAAGACCTTCATGTAAGGCATGAGACTTGCCCCTCAGTTCTGGTATTTGAGAGAGAATAAAGCAGTCTTATGCACTGCAGAGCTTGGAGCCAGGAACACCCAAGGTCCAGTCTGGCCAGACACTCTTAGCCATGTGATCCTGGACATTGTCACTTTGCCTCAGTTTCCTTATCTAAAAAATGGGGGGAATAATAAAATCTACCTCCCAAGGTCATTGAGAGGACCCAGTGAGATTACATATGTAAGACATTTTACAAAATCAGATGACTGTATACGTGCTATTGTGAGTATTATTTTACAGATCTTGGTTTGGGGGCTGCCTACCTCTGTCAGCATCGTTCTAACTTACAGGAAAGCTTCTGTTTTCCCTTTGTCCATTGGGACATGTAGCTTCTTCCGTCTCTTGACCCTTCCTTCCCCTCTAAGCAGTCGGGCCTACGGCCAAGGGATCAGCTCTGCATTTAGCATGGGTGACTTTGGCTATTTCTTCTGGTGATGTAAAGTGAAGGACTTAGATGACCTAAGAACTCTGAGAGTCGTAAATCCAGGGTCACTGTCAAATGAGAGAGTCTCTAAATTCAGGGATCCTAGCTCAGCGTGGCTTTAGGAGCTGGAGAGTCAGCAGTTGGGAAGGCCGCCTTCACCGGTGGTCTTTGGTCGCTCATTCTTCCTGCCCACAGTGCCCTCTGGCCACCCTCTCCATGCTTTCTTGAAGTCCCAGGCAGCCCAGGGAGCCTAACTCAAGTAGTCCCTTCTCCAGGACCGTTTTCCTGCGTCCCCTCTCACAAGTACTTGGTTTGTACCTGGCTTATGGTATAAAATGTGCATGAAGGTTATCTGGGGGGCTCTCACCTCCTTCTGGGTTCACAGAGAGAAAGCTTCGAGTGACCTCAGAAGCCATCTCTCCAGTTTCCCGATGAGGAAACCGAGGCCCAGGGATTGGGACTTCTCCAAGATCACTAGTAAGTGGAAAAGTTAGAACTTGAACCCAGACCTTTTGGCTTCAGAGCTTGTGCCCTTGAGCTCCATGATGGTAGGGTAGACTCTGTCTCATGTAAACCTGGCATCTGGCACACAGTAGGAGCTTTGTTAAAGGAATAGAGAAACTGGAGGGACTGAACCAAAGAGGATTGCCTCCTCTCTGCACCCTTCCCACTTGGCTTTCTCCCATGCTAGGGGATCTGCCAGTCCTACTTGGCTCAGATCTCCACTGGCCCAGGGTTCTAGGGCTCTCGTTCTAGGGTCTCCTGGGCTCACTCTGAATCTCCCCCGCCCCCAGGCTCTTCTCCTTCTCTTCCTGGAAAATGAAGGAAAATTAAGGAGTCATGACTTCTGTGCCTTTCGCTTGCTCCTCTCCGGAAGGTTCAGTCTAGACCCTGTCCAGTGACTCCCGTAAACTGATGGAGCAGCTAGGGAGTAAGAAGGGGCAGAATGGTGGCGAAACAAGCGTGGGCTGGACTTAGATCAGAGTGTGGATTCAAGTTCTGGTTCTGTTCTTTAAAACCATATGATTTGAAACAAGTCACAATTAAATTAACATTAATTTGAAGCAAGTTCTGGGGCTCAGTTTGCTCAGCTCTACAACGAGGGGGTCGGATCGGTAATTTCTACAGCCCCCCCTCCTGCTCCAAATCTATCATTCTTCGGGAGTAAGCTTTCTGAACGAAGGCTGAGTGAGGGGGCTTGACCGAGGACCAGCTGCCCACTCCGCCACAGCAGGGAATGGAGGTGATTAGCAGTCCAGAAAGGGAAGGGCCTTGCCCAGGCTCCACAGGTGGCCTAGGGGGCCCTGGGCATGAGACAGTCTGAAAGAGTGCCTGGAGAAACCCCAGGGGGGAAGAAGCAGCCCTCTCCAGTGGAAGAGCCTCCCCTAGGGAAGCGCAGGGCTGTCCTGTGGGGAACTAATGCTAATAAGTGCGACTTTCTCCAGCTCCCCCGGTATTATGGGTTCTGGTCTAAACTGTTCTGTCCCAGAGAAGCTTCCAGGGATACCAGGCTGGACCCTCTAGCATCTCCCAGGGGAAGCAAAGCAATGAATGATGGGTACAGAACAGTTCCGTTTGAGCCCTTTGATCATTAGAACAGGAAGGTCCTAAGTTAGGACATTAAAAAGTGGGAGCCAAAAGGGACTCTAGATCATGGAACAGAGAATGTCAGAGCTGGAAGGGAGCTTGGAACACAGAACAGAGAATGTCAGAGCTGGAAGAAGCCTTAGGACAAAGAATAGAGAGTATCAGAGCTAGAAGGAATCTTAGGACAAAGAACAGAGTATCAGAATTAGAAGGGAGCTTGGAACACAGAACAGAGAATGTCAGAGCTGGAACTTGGAACAGAAAACGAGAACATCAGAGCTAGAAAGGATCTTCCATTAGAGAAAGTCTAAGGTTGAGAGAGACCTCCGACAGCACATAGACTCAGAGATGAGAGAGACCTTACAACATTGAATATCAGAGCTAGAAGAAGGGGAGAACTTAGGGTGTGAGAGCTAGAAGGGGCCGTCAAATGCAGGACGAGAGCACGTTTGGGTTCAAATGCACGTTGGATCATACAGTGAGGAATGCCAGAGCTAGGAGCAGTCTTGGAATACAGACGAGCCTAAGAGGGGTTTTACTTGGGCATCATGGGACTCCAAGGGACCTGGAGGGGAAGGAAAGGAAAGAAGCGCCTGCTTGAGCCGGAACCATTTGACTACTCTGATCTCATCTGGTGTCCACAACAAGCTGGGAGGGGGGGGTGCTGGTACCATCCCCGTTTTGCACTTAGGAACCTTGCTAGTAAGTCTGGAGCCAGAACTAGCCACTGAGCCACCCGGCTGTCTGATGGGAGCTCGGATCAGGGGTGCTCTTCGAGAGGAGCAGCTGACGGATGGACGGTGGATTCGAGTCTCAAGTCTGACATTCAGATCTGTCACCAGGCCCAAAAGAGGTCTGAGGCACCGGGTATAATGGAACTAAGGGGAGAGGTTCTGCTTAGGGAGAAAAAGTGATCCAGGCCGAGCAGCAGCTGGGAGGTCTCTCCCAGCCTGTAAAATGCCCAGAAATCTCTGGTGGGCAAGGCCAGTCTCCCTCACCAAGTCTCTTTCACCGTTTGCAGGGAATACTCATTCAGACAAATCTCTGGGAAATGGTAGCTAGAGAAATGCCCTCAAGTAGCCTCAGTTTCCAGATTTGTCAAAGAGGGGCAGAGAAGAAAGCACCACAAACGTCCACATATCAATATTGCCCTTAGAAGCCGACCATCGGACACTGGCACCGGGCACCAGAGGCTCCCAGAACGACCAGATCCTAGAGCGTTTTGCCAGATGTCTCGTCCATTCTTTCCCCTCCCCTTGTAATTGCCTGGCTCACGTGCCCCCACCCCAAGCTTCCTGGGGCAAGATATGGTTTGGGGCTTTTTTGGCCTTTGATCCTCTGGGCGGGTAATGGTCCTGGTACGGATTGAGCACCTAACAAACGCTTGTTAACTTGAATCGCATTTGACCAGGGGACCTTCCCAAGCTTCATCTGTCAAATGGAATAACAATCTCTGATCTACTGTTCCCTTAGAGCTGTCTGGAGCATCCAAGAGGACACTGGATGTGGACAGGGAGGGGTGTGTGTGTAAATGCTAGGGCTATCTTCCAGCTAGCCGATAGCAATCACAAGACTTCCTAGTCATGTCCTCTGCTCCTTACCCTCCCTTTCTTCCTTCTCTCTCTCTCTCTCTCTCTCTCTCTCTCTCTCTGTCTCTCTCTCTCTCTCTCTCTCTCTCTGTCTCTGTCTCTCTCTCTCTCTGTCTCTCTCTCTCTGTCTCTCTCTGTCTCTCTCTGTCTCTGTCTCTCTCTCGGTCTCTCTGTGTCTCTCTCTGTGTGTGTCTCTCTGTCTCTCTGTCTCTCTCTCTCTCTGTCTCTGTCTCTGTCTCTCTCTCTTTCTGTCTCTCTCTCTCGGTCTCTCTGTGTCTCTCTCTGTGTGTGTCTCTCTCTGTCTCTCTCTCTCTCTCTGTCTCTCTGTCTCTCTCTCTGTCTGTCTCTCTCTCCTTTTTCTCTCTTTTATCCCTCTTCCTCTCTCTCTCCCTCTCTTTTTTCTTTTTTTTCTTTTCCTTTTTTTCTAGCTTTTCTTCTCTCTCCCTCTTTCTCTTTCCCTCCCTCCTTTTTTCCTCCCTTTTTCTATTCCTCCTCCTCCCCTCCCTCCCTCTCCTTCTTTCTCTGTCTCTGTCCCTCTGTCTCTCTCATCTCTGCCTCTGTCTCTGCGTTTCTCTTTCTCTCTGCTCTCTCCCGCCCTCTCCTTTCTTTCTCTCTCCCTCCCTTCACCCCCTCCGCCCCCCGCATTTCTGTGGCGCCCATCACCATGGTACCCACTGCAGAACAGAAGCTGTGCTGGCTTTACCAAGTTCTTTGCGCAGCGCTCACTCCCCACCCAGATGGGAGACATTCAGCCTTCTAGTTCTTGCCCCCCCTTCCCTGCACCAGAGATTGCTTTGGATCCACAGGTTCCCCCTCCCCCCGGAACAGGGGATCTTGGCTTTCCCCTCCTTCTGCCTGGCCTGCCCCTTCCCAATTCAGGCGACCCCCCCCTCCCCAGGGCCAGCTGTCATCTGGCTGGGGCTCTGGTCCCTCTCTCTGCTCGCTCTCGGGAGTATTAGCAGGGAATGGACCCACCTGATGTCCAAGTGGAAGTGGGAAGGGGAGACCCTAAAGAAGAGGAGCTGGTCCCGGGAACCCCCAAAGATGAGGGACTGGGGACAGCTTGGGGACTAAATCCTAAGAGAGACAGGAGGCTCCTTGTCATGTGGGGCCAGCTGACCATTTCCCTGGGGGGGGGACTTCCAGGGGGCAAGCCTGCCCCAAACGGGCTCCTGGAGCTTCCTGAAGTTTTAGAGGAAGCTAAAAGGGGGGCCTCCTTCCTACCGGGGTGCAGTGCACACACACGTGTGTGTGTGTGCATTTATGAGTGTTCATGAGTGTGGGCTTGCATGTGTGAGTGTACGCATGTGAGTGTGCATGTGTCTGTGTGAGCATGTGTGTGCGTGCGCGTGTGTTCCTGTGTGCGTGTGCATGTATGTTTGTGAGTGTGTGTGCAGGTGCGGCCCGTTCCCCCCAGGAACATAACTAGCCATCTGGACCTCTTTTCCATAAGCCGAGGGTGCTTGGGTTTGTCGGGAGCCCTCGTGGGGCTGGCGGAGGGAGGCGCTCAAGGTCACGGACCCCGGACCCAGAAAGGAGTCCAGGCTTTGGAGGCGAAAAGGCCGTGTGACCTTGGGCCTTTCCCTAAAATGAGGCGTTTGAAGGAAATGGCCTTCCAGAGCTAAGTCCCTGTGCCAGGGGGCCAGGCAGGAGCTACAGCTGAGGTCTCCCCCTCTGGGCCACCCGTCCTGTGCCGGCCCGGACTCAGGCCTCGGGTACCCACCTTGGAGCTTGGTTCCTGCTTCCGCCGGGGCGCCGAGGTCAGTCCATCCTGGCGGGGGCCACAGGCAGCTGGGGTTAGCTGGGCACAGGGAACCCTAGGGATGAAGGGAGTGGGTTCCTGGGGCCGGGGGAGCCAGCCACTGGCACCAGCTGAGAACCCGGCGGGGAACCACCCTCCCGGCCAGTTCACCTGGTCAGCTGCCAGGTAACAGCTGTCAGCTGGCCGGGCAGACCTTGGCTCTGCCCTCCTCCCTGGCCCTGCGTCCCTGCCCTCTGCCTCAGCCTTGGCGCCTCTCATAGGCTGCTCCAGGGCTGCAGGTGACGGGGAGGGGAGCCGCTCCTGTGCCGCTCCTGTTCCTCTCATTACACACAGAGGGAATCGAGGCTCGGGAAGGGGAAGGGGTCCGCAGGGGTCCCGCCGGAGCCAATCTTTGATCCGCCTCTTTCCCAGAGACCTCCGACCGGCCGGAGGCCCGAGCCCCCGGTCCCCTCCCCTCCCCCTCCAGCAGTCCCCGAACCCAGCCTCTAGCGTTCCCTAAAAACATCTGATTCATACTCTTTGAGATGGGGGGGGGGGAGGGAGAAGGATCAGGAGTGGAGATCAGTCTATTCTTCACCCCTCCCCCCTATTTACCAGCAGTCACATCCCAAGGTCCCCCAGAGCGGGCCCCCTGCTCCCTTAGAGTCCAGGTGTCCTCCCCCCACCCCGGACCTCCCCCACCCCCAGTCCCTCTTGTCTCCCCTCCCGCTCCAGTCCCACTGAGGCAGCGACTCACCATGGGGGTGTGCGAGCGAGCGTGGGTGTGCCGGGGTCTCCGGTCCCGCTCCCTCCCCAGGGGGACAGCGTCCTCTCGGGGGACCGGGACACTTGGCTCCCCCGGGGAGCTTCGTCCTGTGCTGGCAGCAGGAGAAGAACCGTTGTTGATTGGCATGTCCCACCCCCTGGCACGACAGCCCCTGGGGAGGGAGGAAAGAGGGAAGAAAGGAGGGGAGGGAGGAACGGAGGGAGGGAGGGAGGGCGGGCGGAGCTGGAGGGAGGGGAGAGCGAGCTCGGAGCTGGAGGGGGGCCCCCGGAGGGCAAATCTGGACCCCCCACCTTGGGCAAAGGGGCTGGGACGCGAAGGCGGCAGGGCCGGGGGGCGGTGTGGAGGCAAAAGCCCAGGGCTCCGGGACGCCCAGGAAGGGGAGCGAAGGCGGATACGGGAGAGACAAACCCCCACACCCACGGACTGCACACAGCCTCGAAGGCACCGGCAGCTCCGCCACATTATACGCAGCCACAGCCACACGCAGGATCGCGTTCTAACGTCCCCGGGAGCTCCCAGCCCCGCGAACGCACGCCGGGGGGCCCGCAAAGCCGCTCCCTCCGAATCTCTGCGGGGGTGAGAGCCCCCCAGCTCCTAGCGGCAGCTCGCGCGGGTCAGGGCGCTGAGGGGCACGCGTGCCCCCGGGCCCCGGCGCCTGCTCCATGTGCCTGCTTCACATGGATCTGCCTTCCCTGCCTCATGCAGGTACACGAGATCCCCCCTCGCGTCCCCCTCCCCCCCTCGCCCGCCCACACCGCCACCCTCCCACAAGCCATACTTCAGGGCTCTCTGTTCTTGGTTCCCCGTCTGTTTGCAAATGACACATTCGTCCTCACGTGAGAATCTCCAGCCCGGAGCGGCCCCGAGGGCTGGGGTGCCAGCGGGACGCGTGCGCTCCCCGGGGCGGCCGGGGGAGCTGGCGCGCGCCCCTGCTTTGGGGGCCTGGGCTCCCTCCCGACGTCTGGCCGGATGAAGCGCTTGCTAATTCAGGCCCTTTCCCCCCCCCTCCTGGCTCCGCCCCAACTTTCACTCGGAGAGACAGACAGACAGACAGGCAGACAGACAGCTCTCCGCCCTGCCTGTCAAACTGTGTCTCCCCCCCACTCCCACGCGAGGCTCACAACCTACCTGGAGACGGGAAACCTCTCCCCTCCCCCCGACCTCGCTGCCACGGGAGCTCAGCCTCTTCCCCCTTTCCTTCTGCCCCTCCATTTGCCTGTGGGCCCTCCCATTTCCCCGCTCCCTTTAGCGGCCGCGGTGCCCCTCCCCAAGGCCCTGCTACTTTGTACTTGAGACTTTGGCAGAGCCCGGAGGCATATCGCAGAGGGGGGTGGGGATCCCTGCCCAGGCAGCCCCCAAGGAAGCAGCGGCCAAGTCTGGCTCTTCTTGTCCTCTCTCTGGCCACTCCCTTCCCCCATCCAGTCCGGGGGTTTGTGTGTTCAAAGTTTCCCCAGAAACAGAACCTCCCGGGGAGCCCCTTTGCTATAGAGACCTGGGCCCTATCCCTGCCCTTAGGCCCTGTGGACCTCCCGGAGAGCGGAGGAACAAAGGCTGCCCCGGTGGCTCCTATCCACTTCCCCGAGAGCTCAATTCCTGTCTGACCTGTCCACCTCTCTCTGGGCTCAGGGAACTGACTTAGGAGTGTAGATGGTGGGGGAGGGGGCCTTCTGGCAAGGGCTCAGAGGCCTTCCCAGAAGATCCGAAAAACGTGCCATGCAAAACAATTTCTCTTCCCAAGGTCTTGGTGGCTGCCCTGCCCTCCCAAACATCCCTTCTGAGTCCTCGCCTGGGATGATCCCCTCCTCCCCCAAGCTCTTGGAATCCTGGCTTCCCCCTAGACCCCGCTCCAATGCCAACTTTTAGGGGAGACCTCCCCTTGGAACATGCCCTTTCTTCTTCTCTCGGGAACTGTGGGAACTCCTACTTATGGACTTGTCACTGTCTCGATAAGAATGTGAGCTCCCTGAGGGCATCCATGGATTCCGGACTGGCACATTGTTCAATAACTTCTTGGTGATTGATGGATTCTGGGAATAAAATGGGACAACTCACCTGGGGCCTCAAAGACAGAACTGGAAGAACATGGAATGTCAGAGCTTCGAGTGGCCTTAGAACATGGGCTGTCACAGGTGGGAGCGGCCTTAGAACAGGGAATGTCAGAGCTGGAGGGCCTTTAGAACATAGAGCCTCAGGGACCATAATACATAAAACATTAGAGCTTGGAAATCTCAGTCTAGAAAATGTCAGCCCTCGAAGGGTTCTTAGAACATAGAATGTCAGAACATGAATGAACTTTAGATCACAAAATGTCAATGATGAAATAAATCTAAGAACACGAAATGTCAGAGCTGGGAGGGAGCTTAGAATATGGAATGTTAGAGCTGGGAACTCTCTCAGAACAAGGAATATTAGAGCTGGAAGGGTCCTGGGAACAGGAAATGCCAGAACTGTCAAGGACCTTAAAACATGGAATATCAGAACTGAGAGGGATCTTAGAACACAGAATGTTAGAGTATGAATGCACTTTAGATCATAAAATGTCAGAGATGAGGTAAATCTTGAACATGGAATCGCAGATCTCAGAGGGATCTCAAGACACAGAATGTCAGAGCTGAGAAAACAGTGTCAGAGTTTGAGAGGTGAGGTAACCAATCCTTTCATTTCATAGTCCGGGAATGTATGGCCATGGGAAAGGCCACGAGTGGCTCCTAACTCATGCTCCCTGTTTGGCAGGGAGGTCAGCTGCAGAGACGCTGAGGATGGGGGTTAAATTCTAAGAAGAGTTGCCGCCAGATGTTAAGGAGGTGGGATTGCATAGATCTCAGACCTGCATTGCTCTGACACTGGCTGCTACTCAGGACTGTCCTGGGGTGGCTCCCAGGTGCCCAGAGTCCAGGACCTTCTGGGTCAGCAGCAGTCGAAAGTGCAAGAGGAGGAATTATATAGTCTCGCATTCAGTGGGAGGGAGATTACTCAGATCTGCCAAGCCTCCAGCTCCACTGACAGGGTGGTGACCTTCCTGCCTCACCCTATCTCCTTTTCCAGGAAAGTTGACAATGAGGTCCTTGGTGTATTCTACAGGCTGGAATGCATGAATCAAAATGGCTGCTGTGAGTCTTTGAGGATGGCCCTCTGGGTGTGGGCAGTAAGGGAAGCTGGGAGGGACGACCCAGCCTCCCTTGAAAATACTTCTCCACCTATTCCCACAACTGGTTGAGGTTCCTTTTTTCTTTATCCTCTTATTCTCTTTTAAGTATGACAGCTGTTGCTCCCTAAACCCTACCTTGGGGGTGCAAGCAAAGGCTTTCTCTTTCCAATCAGTAGAACATTCAGGGATCCTAGGATTGGGAGGTGGGAAAGGAGAAAGCTTTGGAGATTTTCTTGTCATTCAAATCTGGCTTAACACAGCTGATAAGAGTCTTGGAACCTGAGTCCTCTAGCACCGTGGTGGCTGGAGCCCTTGTTCTCTGCTGCTTCTCTGGGGCCTATGCCAGCCTGTCCAGGCCAGCACAGTCGGATCTGATGAGCATTTAGCAAGCACCTACCGTGTGCCAGGTATTGTGCTGTGTGCTAGAGATGCAAAGACAGAAGGAAAAAGGGTCCTTGTCTTCCAAGAGTTTACATTCTAGAGGAGGGGATACAACATGGGAAAAAGAGAAGTAAATACAAGGAGAGGAAGAGGGAACTACTAACCAACAGGAACAGGCAAATCCTGCCACAGCGGGTAACCTAGGAGCTGATTCTCGGAATAGACTGGGGATTCTTCCATCTATGATTGGCCCTGACCGAGACTCAGACTCTCCGGGTCCCCAGGAGTGTGATTTCGCATAAGTCTGCCTTTCACCTCCCTGGAGCCTGTCAAATCAAAGGGCTGGATTAGCTGGTCCCCAAGACTTCCTTCCAATGTCCCCATCCTAAGATTTATTTATTTATTTTTTTGCTGGGGGAGAAGGCCTGTGGGATGATGGGACTATCAGCAGCGGGCTCAAGAGCTGGACTCTCTGTGCTTTACAGACAGGGACACTCAGCCAAGAGCTCGATCAAGGCCAGGGAGGGAAGCTCGAGGGTCAGCAGGAGGGTGGGTGGCTCAGAGGACCCATCCTCACTGCCTAGCTCAAGCATTGGTCCTGCCGCCCTCCCTAGTCAAACCTCCCCCGCACCCGAGCCAGATATAGCCGGGAGGGAGGGAAGCTGGGAACAGTTTTTTTATTTTTTTTATTTTAAGCAGCCTGGAGCGCAGCACGAACGCATTTCTGCGCCACAAAAGGATCCTAGAAGAGGCTGCGCAGGTGCAGATTGGGGGGGGGGGAGGGGAAGAATTGAGTGGCTAGTTCGGTCTCCTACCTCCCTGCCCCCACATCCTACTAGAATGAGGGTGACACTAGCCACTAGCTCTTTGAGCCTTCTCCAGGCCCACTCTTCACCCTTCTCCCATCACCTCGAATGGGACCTTAGAAAGATCCTCAGAAAGTCTTATTTATCCTTCTGAGAGCCAGGCCAGCCAATCCAAATTCCCATTTGGAATATTGGGGAACAGAGGCTCAGAGAAAGGAAGAGACTGGCTTGAGCTCACGCAGCTAATTAAGCCATCTGGTCCCTGAACACTCAGGTCCTCTGGTTCTTTGTATTCCTAAGGATGCTAAGAAAAAGCAGCACTTCCACCCTACTGGCCCATCATGGGGAGGAGCCTCTGCAGGGATGAGGTGGGGGTAGGAGTGCCTTCTGGGTCAGTACACACGAGAGGTCCAGATCTGGGCAATCATCAGAGTAGAGACTGCGTGGAAACGCCCAGGGATGATGCCCATTAACATCCGGTTGGCAAAGTACAGGCTTAGACTGGGGGCCCAGAGAGGTCCATGAACTCTAGCAGAATCACAGAGCCTGCATGGGTCAGAGGAAGGTACTTGGATCCAGATCTTGCCGACTTCAAAGCTCTGCCTCCCTCTTCCAGCAGAGACTCAGAGAAGAAATCCATTCATCTCAATCACTCTCTTCTGGGCTCACATCGAGGGGATCAGAGCGTTTAGAATCAGAAGGCCCCTTAGAAATCCCATTGCTTGTCGGGAAGCAGAGACCAACTTCAGGGCTTCAATTTACAGGTGTGGAAGAGTGTAGCTAATGACTTGGTCCCCCAGGGTCAGAAGCCGGATTTGAATCCAGGTATCTTGACATTAGTCCCCGGGAGCTTGCCAAAGGACCGTCTGCTCTAACTCCCCCAGGGGCTGGAAGTAGGGACTCTAGGTACTTAGAGATGTTCAGTTAGAGCCAGCAGCCCGAGGGGCCTGCTGGGGGAAGGGGCCTAACTTCTGAATGCTGGAAGCCTCCGGAAGCCTGGTTGCAGCCCATTGGAGCTGTGTGGGCCCGGGGGCAGGCCCAGCCCGGGGCAGTGGCCATGCTTGCTCATTACCTCCTCCTATGGCTATTTTTGGTCGCCTCCGAAGGGATTCGCTCTTCTCCACCCCCACCCCCTGGGCAGAGGCGGGCGAAGGACTGAAATAGAAATGCAGGCTTGGGTGCTCTGCTGTCTGTCTCCTCCTCCTTCAGAGAGGAAGCCGGCCTGGCCCCCTGGGGTGGCGGGGAGGGTGGTCTCCGACTTGCCTTTGACACCTGTGGGCCCTTGCTCCTGCCCGGATGACCTTCTCCGGGATGGAAGGGCCCAGCTTGCAGAGATTCTGCCCATTGTGGGACCCGTGGGACGTGGGTTGGTAGGTTTCTAAATTTTGAGCTGAAAAGGGCCATTTCCTTCATTATACGGGTAAGGAAACTGAGGCTGAGAGGTTAGCTAACTTGCTAAAGGCGATACAGCTAGGGAATGGTGGAAGCAAAATTCAGCATCCCTGACACGGAGCCAGGAGAATTGTAAGCTGTCCATCCGAAGTCTGGGGCTCCGGGGGGAAATATAAGGGTGGGGACATCACAGGATTCAGGTCACTCGGACAGTCCCTTAACCGAGAGCCGGCCGGGGGTGGGGGTTGCCCACCTGCGCACCTGTGCCCAGGGCCTGAGCTGGGGAGCCGCCATAGTGGAGTGTAGTACTGTAGGGCTGGGCTGGCCAGACCACCTGGGGAAGGTGGGACAGGACTCTGGGCAGTGACATGCGAGCTCCAGAAGTCAGAATCCTGAGCCTCGAAGTGGCTTCCAGAGTTCTGGGTCCTATTCCTAGCTGTGAGGAAATCACTTCCCTTCTGAAGCCTCAGTTTCCTTCTCTGTAAAATGGATGTAATACCATTGACGCTGCTGATCTCCATCTCTCAGAGATGTGAAAATGGACCTTTGGAAACAGGAAAATGCCAGCCATGTGGAAGGAGCCCCCACTAAGCCCCACCCCTCTCCCCATCCCTTTTTATCACATACTTGCCCAGTGCTTACACAGCATACAGCAGTCACTCAATAAGGGGTTGCTCTCTTCCTCTAAGTCAAGGAGTTGGAGAGTGAGCTCCCGAGGGCAGGGATCTGGCTGGGAGTGTTATTGTTGGGGGTACCATGATACCCTGGACAGGGCAGAGCCTGAGCGAGGCCGCCCAAGAAAGATCTTGCCAGGGGAGCTGGAGAATGCCAGCCCCTCCCTCCCCCTTCTCCCACCTGCCTCCATTGCCCCTCCCTTCCTTAAGTCCCTCTTCTAGCTCCTGACTATAGGGCTGAGGCTGAGGGGACGCTCTGGAGGCAGGGACAGAAAGACGACTCCCTCACAGTTGTCACAAGGGGATCATCTATGGGAGCAGAGATCTGGAAGTGAGGATGGGAGGGGGATTGCGACCCAGGCACATTTCCAGGGAAAGGCAATGGGTTTTCCCAGAGAAGACCTGGGATTTCTGGGAATGCTTTCTCTTTTTCTATTCCTAGGGTGCTGAAAGGGCTGCAGCAGCCCCGTTCAAATGTCAGTCTAGGTAGCTGGTGCAGTGGACCCACTTGGTCTGCCATCGGGAACACCTGAATTTAAATGTGGCTTCAGACACTTAATAGCCGTGTGACCTTGGCCAAGTCCCTTAATCTGTTGTAAAATGGAAGTCGTAATGGCACCTACCTTCCAGAGTTGTGAGGATCAAAAGATATATCTGGAAAGCATTTAGCAAAGTGTTTGCAACACCGGAGGCCCTCAATAAACTCTTGTTCCCTTTCCCCTCCTTCCTCTCTGCCTCAGTTTCCTCATATGGGGCTCGTGCTCTCCGTGCCTCTCTCATAGGGTTCGTGTGCACAAAAAAGGGGGGGATGGGTTCTGGAAAACCGAGTGACAGGCCGGTCCCTCTGGAGTGTCCGTTCCCCGTGGGCACAGGACAGGTGCTCCCTGGTCCGCGGGCTCCGAGCCAGAGCAGGCCGGTCCGACCTCAAAACTTGGGCTCCCCCGCCCAGGACGCAGCTCAGTCCGAGTCTCCCGTCGGGCTCTGGGACTCTCCCGCGGGGTCTCCCCGCAGCTCCCGGGGCAAATCCGAAGGCTGCCCGTGCTCCCGAGACAAACTCCCCGTGTGGGGCTGAAACGACGCTTCCTAGTCTCACCTTGATTTCCTTCCCCGGGGGCTGGAGGAGGGGGGAGGGAGGAGGAAGCTTCTAGGGCCGAAGGCTTGAGCTCGGACCCGCAGACAGGAGGCGGCGGTCTGGCGGACCTGGTTCCATCCAACCATCCACGCATTCATCCATCCGTTAGTCCGTCCATCCGTCCGCCTGTGCGTCCGTCCATCCATCCGTCCGTCCATCCGTCCGCCCCGGTTCCTCCTTCCATTACTGGCCCAGCCCGGGCGCAGGGAACAAGGCGCTGGGTTTAGAGTCCTAGTGTTGTTGGCTCTGTGGCCTGTGGAACCGTGGGAAGCTTCTTTCCGTTTCTGGGCCTCAGTTTCCCCATTCGTAAAAGCAAGATGTCAGGATCGTAGATTCGGGAGAGCTCCGAGGTCATCTAGTTCTATCCTTCCTCTTACTGAGGAGGAAGCGGATCTTTTGAAGTCGTTTTGCTTTTTTCAAACGAGTGCCGGGCGCCGAGCTGTGGCTGAGGTCCAGAGGGATCCTCAGGAAAGAAGTTTCGCGCCTCAGCCCCCGGCCCCCCGGCTCCCAGAGACCCCTCCCCTGAGCAGCCGGGGCCGCGCCACCCCCAGCCTCTTCCCTTGGGAAGGAGTTGAAACCCGTTCCAGCTCCGCCACTTCCTTGCTGTGAGACCTTGGGCAAGTACTTGCCCTCCGCAAAAGGAGGCATTGCACCCGATCACTTGTAAAGGACCTTTTCAGCTCCAGATCTTCGGAGCCTACGGGAAGGAGGCTGGTTCCTCGTGCGAGCGCTCTCACCGTAGGGGCTTTTTACAACAGGTGGCTCTCCCCCCCCATTTCTGTCCCCTCCAGCACAAGAGCCTCCGTCTCCTCGCGTCCCCGCCTCTGCTCCCCAGCCGGCGGCCATGACGAACCCGCTTCTCCCCACCCCCACCGAGCTCTTGCCCCCTCCCGTTCCGGGGGCGCAGCCGGAGCGGGCGGGGGTGGGATGCGTGCTCCAGCTTCTCCCTCCCCTTCTCAAGCGGCCTCCGATTCCCGCAGGCCTCTGTTCTCTCGGCCCTCCCCGCGTAGGGCCCCCCGACCTCGCTTAATTCCTCCAGCTAGCCTCCAACTCGGCGGTTAACATTTCCGAGATGGGGAGGGTGGGGGGGGACTGAGGTCTCGGGCCACTGCCTGTGAGGCGGGAGGCCGAATTCGGCCTCCCCCGCCTCTCGGACAGCTCCCACCCACGGTCCCCGGGGCGCTCCGCCCGAGCGTGGCCTTTTGTCTTTCCAGCCCGAGATCCCGGGTTAGAAGCGTGGGTTTGGCGGGGGGCGGGGAGGGGGCGCTGAGAACGGCCTTAGCCTGAATTTGGCGAGGTTTTCTTCCTCCTGAATTTGGGGAGGTTTTCTTCCTCCCGAGGGGCCCAGGGCGGGTGCGCCAACGAGCCTAAGGATAATGGCGTGAATTCTCCGGGAGAGCTGGGCCATTTCCCCAGCCGTGGGGGCCCCTCGAGCGCGGTCCGGATGCGGGCCCCAAGGGGGAATTCCAGGCAATCGGGGCCCGTTCCGTGAGGTCACTCAGGGCCTGCCCCAAGAAGCGGCTTCCGATCTGAGGATGGCACCTGAGAGGAAAGGGGTGTGTGCGCGTGTGGCTGAGTGTGCGTGAGTGTGTGTGCGCGTGTGGCCGTGCGTGAGTGTGAGTGTGCGCGTGTGGCCGTGTGTGCGTGTGGCTGTGAGTGTGCGTGGGTGCGTGTGCATGTGCGTGTGGTTCCCAGGGTCCGGACCTCTGCACTTGCAGCCCCCATCCGCCCCGGTTCCCGCCGCCCATTAGGCGACAGGACAGTAGTCTAAGCAGGGGCGGCCGGCCGGGCCCCCGTTCCCGGCGGGCTGGGACCTTCCCCGCATCCTAATCCGAATCGTTTGTACGCTGCAGGGCGGGCCCTGGGACAAAAGGTCTGCCTCGAGCCGGAGCTCTGTCCCGAGTCGCAGACGGTCAGGGTTGAAGGGGCCCTTCCGTGCAGCTGGGAAACCCGAATCCCGCAAAGGAAAGGGACTGGTTTAAGGTCACCCAGCCGTTGGGGTTAACCCCGAGATGCTGACGCCCAAGCCGGGGCTCCCCGCCCCCACGCCCTCCCCTCCCCCGGCTCGGGGTGGCCATTGTCCCCGTTGGAGGTGGGGCGGGAGGGGCTGGGCAGGTGTGTCCTCGCCCTCTGCTCCCGTAAGTCTCCCGCTCCCAGCCTCTCCCGAAGCCTCCGACGCCGGTGGCGGGGGCCCGGCTCGGGTTCCCCCGGGCCTGGCAGCCGCGCATTTAGCGCCCTCGGGTCACGCCGCCAGAGATGAGACAGGCGATAGAAACCAGAAGCCCGGGGGCTGGGAGTGGCGCGCGCCCGGGGCCGCTCGGCCGCCTCTCCCCATCCCCGCCCCCGCGAGCCTCCCGCCCCTCCGGCCCCGGCCCGGGCCGAGATCTCGGGGGCGGCTCTGGGCGGGGGGCGCGGGAATCCGGGGGACACAGCCTTAGTGCCAAAGGAGCTCCCGCAGCGGGGCGCAGGATGCGGGGGGCGGGGGTCCAGCCCGGACCTGCTCTCTCCGCCGCACCCTCCACCCGCGACACTCCCGGGCCCCCGCACCCTCTTCTGCGCCCACCCCTAGGCGGGGCTCGGGGCAAAGACCCCCGTAGTCACTTACCTGGGGCGGCCCCTACGCCGCGCCCCCGGGCTCGGTTCCAACGTCAGGCCCAGTCCGGGGCGGACGGAGCGGGGGCTCTGTCCCTAGGCCCTGGGTGGCGTCGGGGCCCCGGGCAGCTCCCTCCACCTTCTCCCTCCGCCTCCGGAGCGCCGGGCTGCCGGCCGCTCCTGCCCGCCTGCTCGGGCCGAGCTGCGCTGTGGCGAGGCGCCGCGGAGGCACCTCCCGCCGCGCCCCCTAGTGGGCGTGGGGTGCCCCGCGCGGCCGAGGTCCCTCTTCGCTCTTTCCATCATTACCCACCCCCTCCGTGGCTCCGGCTTGGGGCGGGGGGGGGGTGGAGGGAGGGGAATAGTCTGGAGCGCGCGGGGCTGTGCTCGCTTCGGGAGACGTTGGGGGGGAGCTCGGAGCGCCCGGACCCTGCCGGGGTGTTTGTCCAATTAATCGACCTCCCCCCTTCCCCTCCGAGCCGCGTCCCCCTGCCCGGGTCAGCGACCCTTGGAGTGGAGGCTGGGGACTGGGCTGACCCCGCGAGAAGGCCCGAGCCACGCCCCCGGCCCGGACCCCTCGCCGCCCCCCTCCCCCCTCCCAGCCCCTTCCCCCTCCAGGACTGGGAGACCTCCCCGGGCCTTGCGCCTGGGCGCTGCCTCCAGCACCCTGGAGCTGACCCGAGTGCAGCCGGGCTAGTCACTTCTTCTGATTGGAGGGCCCGGAGGCCGCCTGTTTACTGATCCTGCCGAGTCTGGCGGCGGGGAGATTAATGGGGCACAATTGAGTTAGGGCCCCGCGCCTGGGGCTGGGAGGAAGAGGCAGAGGGGGAGGGGAGGCCGCCTGCTGGGCCTCCGCCAGCCTGGCCAGTGGCACGGCCACGCCCTAAGCCGAGCCCCCGGGGGGGGGGGAAGGCCTGGGAGAACTGGGGGAGCTCAGTAAGAAGTCCCGAGACATGGCGCCCCAAATGAGGAGCCCCCCCATCCTTCCGATTTCTGCTTTGAACCTGGCACGGCCCAGGCCTGGGAGGGAAGGGGGAGGCAGACCGAAGCTGCCCGGGTTTTCTAGAAGGGAGATGAGGCAAGCCCCCTCAGCCAAGGCCCTCAGCCAAGGCACAGCGTCCAAGAAGACCCTTTATTAGCCACCTTATGCTTCTGCTTACCAAAAGGGAAACTGAGGCAAGATCCGAGAGCAGCAGGCCTGGGGCCTTTGGCCGGGCATAGTGTAACTAGGGCTCAACCTTCTGTTTCCAGGGCTGCCAGCTTTTCAGACCCAGGGGGACAGAGGGTGGGTGGGGGTGATGGGGGGAGCCAGTGAGGATCGTCAGCCTAGGAAGACCTTCTGCAAGCAGCTGGCTGCCCCTACTCCTCTCGGAGAAGGACCAGGCCCCAAGCAGCAGGCAGGGGTGCGTGTGGATGGACCAGGGACGTCCCGGGTGTCCTGTCCACCCGTGGGCCAGACGCCCGTGGTCTTGGGCGTGGGAGACGTCCTCTGGTCGCCACGGTGTCCCGGCCGCTGCCGCCGCTTTCTCCTAGGGATCAGTGTCCTGCTGTTGGATGAACCTGGAGGACCCGATATGTCTGTGGTGAGTGGAAAGGTTTTAAAAGGAAGGGGGCGGTCTAGGAAAGGCGGGGGAAGGGCTAAGCTGGCACCCACCTGTTTTCCACCTCTTCCACTGTGTCCTTCAAGGGCCGGTTCCTGGTTTCTGGCAGCCCAAGAGCCACGAGACCC
>NC_133622.1:249006926-249009426 GCF_048593235.1 Sminthopsis crassicaudata
TGGGGCCAAGAGGACGAGAGGGAGCAGGCCCAGGCCCCCCGGGTGGCTGCCGCTCCCTCCCTCCTCGGCCCCCTCTCTCAGACCTCCAACCAGCGCCTTCCCTTCCGATCCATGAGTCGCTGAGGGGCAGCTTTGCCTTGTTAGGGACTCACGAATGTGAAGTTAGAGGGAATCGAGTTCTTTGGAGTGGGTTGGAATGCACCGGAAGGAACCCCAGGAAAGGATGTGTGAGGGGGGGATCCAGTCCCAGCCAGGTTGTCTTGGGTACATCACCTCCCTAGCCTGGCCTTGTCACCTGATAGTAATAGCAGCCAATATTTCTCTGCCAACCCTGAAGCTATGATCCTAGTATATTTCAGAATAACTCTTGGGACCTCAGTTTCCCCATCTGTACAAAGAGGAGGTTGCATTAGATGGGGAGAAGAGAATTCTGAGCTCTCCACCCTATGAATCCGTCCGTCTGAGTCAAAGTCCTGGGCAGGGGGAGAAGGCCAGAGTTGGCTCCCTCTGGGTGGCTGTGAGCTGGGTTATAGTGGTTTGGGCACGGCCCCTCCTGGGTGAGGCAGAAAGTCAGAAGGGAAGGGAAGGTACCACCCTTGGGGAGTGAAGGAAATTGTTTTGGAAGATCATAGATCAAAGGATTCAGACTTGAAGGAGAGGCCATCCAATCCAACTCTCTCATTTTACAGATAGGGAAACTGAGGCACCAGAGATTGTGACTTACCGAAAATCACAGGTAGTAAGTGAAATCGTATAGCACATCCCATATGGTTAGGGAGATCTAAGTTCAAAACTCATCTTACTAACTGGGTAATGATGAACAAATTATTGGACTTTCCTCACTTTCCTCATCTGAAGAATAGGCATGGAGACTTGGGCTCTGGGAGGCTTGGGGTTAGTGCTTCAGGCCAGGCAGGAGGGGAGCCATTGAGGGTAGGCACTCTCACCTGTGGGCACAAGGAGGTTGGCCAGGATGCCCAGGCCAGCGAGCACCAGGGAGGTGACTTGGGCGATCCTGCGTCCGGCGCGGCTCATGGCCAGAGTGGAGAGCAGCTTGGCCGGGATATCCACCATCCCAAACAGTAGCTGCAACATGTGGACCCGCAGTCCGAAGCCCTGCAGGTCCATGGCCACTCCATAATAGGCGAAACTGGTAGCAAACCTTTGGGAAGAGGGGGAGGAAAGGAGATGCGGGGAGTCTCCGCCCCCACTGGCCAGCCTGGGACTCCTCTGGGAGGGAGAATTGGGAAGCCTTAGCTCCCTGGGGGGGGGGGGAAGGGAATAGGGAGGACCGGGGGGAGAGAGATGGGGGCCTCCCACCCTGGGATGTCCACCGCTTCTCTGTTCAGTTTGGAGAGGAACTGGCCCCTGAGGATTCTGGGCCATGGTTCTACGGCTCCTGAAGGTTTAGAACACATTTCTCACAGATTTGGAACTCGAGAGCTTATAAAAATGAATATTGAAAACTCTCTTTATGTGTCATTGGAAAAAATAAAATAGCACCAAGTGGAAAAGAAGCACAGGAAAGCACCTTCATTCATTACCTCTTTTCCCACCAGCTCTGTGAGCCAGGGGCTCGGAGTGTTCTTATCCCATCCTGGAATCCCTGCCATCCTCCTCCCGCTTGGAGGTCTCACTCCAGGAGCCTGGGAAAGCCTGTTCCCCATGAGCCGCCCCCTTTCCTCCACACCCATATTCCCCTGGGCCCAGAGAGTTAGGAAACCTGCCCGATATCACACGGCTCACTAAGTCTGGTCTCTGGGGAAGTGTCGCGGTTGACTCTAGGGAAAAACCATCTGCTGGATGTGGACCGTGAGCCATCCCACTTCCTTATTTATTACATTATTTAAGACCCACTCACAGGGCAGTTTTGCCTCGAACTAAATGGAGAAGACTCAAACGCGCCAGATAATCTACTTATTAATTATTTTCCACCCTCCTTTTCCCCTTTGTGGCTCTAGCAGGCATTCCTATGTGCAATAGAAGCTATGGCTTGCATGCCATCTCAGAGGCAGAAGGAGCTGGGTTCAAATCCTGCCTCTGACATGTGCTGGCTGGATGATCCTCTCGGAGTTCTAGACCACTCCCCGAGATCTATAAGCTGGAGAAAAGCTGCCCATCTGTGTTGGGACAAGGTCCGTTACCAGACAAGATTCCAGATTTAGAGCTGAAAGGACCTTAGACACAGTCTGATTTTATAGATGAGGAAACGGAGGTCCAGAAGGGGGAACTGGCTTGTCCCAAGGCCATCCAGGGAGTGTGTGACCCATTATGACCCAAGATTCTTGGATTTCAGACTCGGTTTTTCTGCATAGAGATATTTCTCAGAGTAGCTCCTGATAGCGTCGTGATCTGGGGGCTGGACAAAGTCCTCTGGACATAGCTGGCGCCCACCCACATTTATGGGGCAGCTAGGTGACATGGTGGAAAGAGCTCTGGACTTGGAGACAGAAAGGCTTGAGTCAAACCTAGCCTTAGATGCTCATTAGCTATGGCCATT
>NC_133622.1:249014426-249096448 GCF_048593235.1 Sminthopsis crassicaudata
GGGGACCACTCTAGAACTAGAGAGAAGAGAAACAGTCACATTTCCCCCTCAGGTTCCTTATTCATTCAACACAAATGTTCTGCTAAGTGATTATTGCCAAGGTCTCTCATCTGTGACATTTTAATTTCCTTTTTTCTTTCAGCATTAATATTCTCTATTCTAAGATTCCTTTTATTCCTGACATCTTCTGCTCTGCATTCTAACAGTCTATGTTTTAAGGTCCCTTCCAAATAGGACATTCTGAGTTCTAGAATCTTCATGGCAACATTCTGTGCTCTTAGGTCCCTTCTGGCTCTGTGACAGTATGTTTTCTGTTCCATCCTTCTGGATTCTAAGGTCCTTTTCCACTTCAGCATTCTGTGTTCTAGAATACAGAACATAGACTCCCAGTTCTGACAGGGAGTTCTCTAAATTCCCAGCTTTGATGACCTATTTTTTATGTTTTAGCATTCTAAGCTTTAAAATTCCTTTCAGTGTTCTAAGATACCTTCCAGTTATGGTATTCTATGCTCTAAGGAACCTTTTAGCTTTAGTATTTTGTGTTCTAAGTCCTTTCTAATTCTGATATCTATGTTTTAAGAAATCTTTCAATTTTAGCATTATGTGTTCTAGGTCCTTTCTAGTTATGATTCCTTTCTAAATATGTTATTTCTCCCAGTTATGGTATTCTATGCTCTAAGGAATCCTCCAGTTTTAGTGTTTTGTGTTCTAAGTCCTTTTCAGTTCTGATATCTATGTTCTAAGGAACCTTCCAGTTTTAGCATTATGTGTTCTAGGTCCTTTCTAGCTCTGATTCCTTTTTAATTCTGATATCTATGTTCTAAGGAACCTTCCAGTTTTAGCATTATGTGTTCTAGGTCCTTTCTAGCTCTGATTCCTTTCCAGTTCTGATATTTTATGTTCTAAGGATGCTTCCAGCTCAGCATTTTGGATCTTTTCAGGCCTGATAGTTTCTATTGCATCATTCTGGGCTCCACGCACGCCTCTGGATCTTTCCCTCTGCCCATTCCCTCCTTCTTTTCTGATCCCTACTCCCAATCCCTTCCCCTACCCATCCCTCCCACTCCCCAGCTTGCTCTGACTCTCAAAACAAGTTACCAGGTTTCTATCCACAAGGAGTCCCTGTCCTTTCCCCCTAGGACCCTTCCCAGAAGCCCCTGGAGGTGTCCCCCCCCAGGTCTTCAGGGCAAGGAGTTCCCTCCATATCGTGGTCATTGGCCCTAAGGGGCCTGTGAGCCTGGGCCCCGCAGTTGGGCCCCGACACCCTGGGACTGGCCCGCCTCTCTGCCAAGCTGTTTCCTGGGCCCGGGGACAGAGGGTTAACAGGTCCCCAAGCTGAGCCGGGCCACGTGCGTTCTCTGGGCTAGAGCCAGGCCTGGGGGAGGGGGCAGACTATGAAGTTGCCTAGAGAGAGCTGGGCCCAGGGCAAGGACTTCAGAAGGGGCCAGGGCGGTGTTTATAGTAATCAGAGAACTTTCTCCCCCTGCTTAAGCCTTCAGGGCACAGCTTAGCCCTAGGTGAACGAGGGAACCCCACAGTGCCCAAACATTTTGTGCTGTGCTCGAGAATTCTGGGTAAGGGGAGGAGGGGCCCAGAACTCAGGCCGAGGAGCCAGGAGTCCTGGATTCAAAGGGTGGGGGAGGGGAGTAGGGAATGAGGGGGAGGCTGCAGGGGGAGGGGGGGGAGGAGAGGGGAGCAGTCCCAGGATGGTGGCAACAGTGGGACAGGATGGGGAAGAAAGGAGCAAAAATTAGAGTGATCTAAGTAAGGGCAGCGAACACCAGAAAACAGGAGGACCTGAGTTCAGATCTGACCTCAGACACTTAACTCTTCCTGACTGTGTGACCCAGGGCAAGTCACTTAACCCCATTGGAACTGGGCTTCCAGAACTGGAAGAGACTCCTGAAACCCTCTTGGTTGATTCCTTCACTTTACAGATAAGGAAACTGAGGCCCAGAGAGGGAAGATAACAAACATTTATTTAATACCTACTGTATGCTAAGCGTTGTGCTAAGAACTTTCTGCAGATAAGATCTCACAACAACCCTGTCATTAGGAACTAATTATTATTTTATGGTTGAGGAAACCAAGGGTAAATGGAGATTAAGTGCTTAAGCCAAAGTCCCATAACCAGGACAGAAATGGGATGGCTCCAGTTCCAGGGCTCCTCCCACTGAAGTGGGTTCATACCGCAATGATTCATGGGTCTGTGGTGTTGTGTGTGGGGGGGAAAATTCTCCCTCTGCTGACACAGATAGCACCCCTCTCTCATGTGGGAGATAGTCTTTGGGCAGCGCTTACAGTAGGCAAGTTGCCAGGCCGGCCGGTTGGCCAGCACCTGCTGGAGGCGGGGAAGGGACTGGTGCCGGACTGGGAGCACTGGGTCCAGATCCCATCCCTGCCACTTGGGACTACATGCTCCAAGCTCCTTGGCTCTTTGTACCCAGCCTCCTCCTCTGTAGAGGAGTGGGACTAGATGGCCTCTAGCTGTGATCCCACAATGCCTGAAGTCCTTCAGATTCTATAGAGGATGGCAGTGAGCCTCAGACCATTATTCCAAAGTCGTCGGTGCTAAGTGGTTGTTTCTGACTCTCAGTTTTGAATCCAGTAGCCCTCTGGTTGGTCTGGCTGCCTCAAGGTCTCTCCCCTCCCCCTTGCCCTCTTCCCCGGCCTCGTGCCAGGGCACAGTCTACTCCACAGCCAAAGAGACTTCCTAAAGCCCAGTTCTGACCATGGCAGGTCCACTTCTCATCTATAACCATCAATAGCTCCCTATTATCTCCAGGATCAAATACAGTCTTTGGTTTAGCTTTGAAAACCCTTCAAAGCCTCCCTGCTCTTCTACATTGGTTTCCCCCCCCCCCCCCGTGACCTTACACCCAGCTTCCCTGGCTGCCCCCCACGCTTGAAAGTTTTCCTACTTCACCTTTGTCTCCTGGCCTCCCAGCCTCCCTTCAAGACTGGGATCAAACTGCACCTTCCTCCAAAGCTCTTTCCTCAAGCTCTCTTCCTTCTGAGATAACCTTCAGTCTAACTTGCGAGTATCTTGTTTGCTCATGGCTGTTTGTATGTTGTCTCTCCTGTTAAACTGTAAGCCCCTGAGACTGGAACCCTATTTTTGCCTTTCTTTGCACCCCCTGTGCTAAGTGCTCCCTGAATGTTGGCTGACCCTGGGAAGGGGAGGCTACGTGGGACACTCACCCAAAGACATGCAGTTGAGGATGATTCCAGAGACGGCCATTCCGACCAGGAAACGAAGGGCACAGTAGGTGGAGAAGTTGGGGGAGAAGGCAGTGGCAGTCCCCACCGCCCCCAGCTGCAGGTAGGACCAGCTCAGCAGGGCCTTCCGGCCAAACCTGGGGGGAGGGGAGGATCAGGGCATGGGGAAGCATCTACAGTCTGCAGCAAGGTGCAAAAGAGCCAGGGTGGGGAGCGGTGAAGGGTGACGGACTGTCCCTCGGAGGCTCAGGGCTACAGATAGGGGACATAGGGCAGCTGGGACCGGGAAACAGAGACAGCGCCAATAATGGAGGGACAGGCTGGGGAGGAGGAGAAGGAGAGGGAGCTTGGATTAGGGGGGTCTAGGGTCAGAGGTCTGGGATGAGAGGCCGGAGTCGCCTCTCTGCCCTCCCTCCACCCAGGCCAGAATACCTGTCTGCCAAGCTCCCAAACGCCATGGCTCCCACAAGGACCCCTGCCATGTAAATGGACTGTGCCATCTGGGTCAGTTTCCAGGAGTCACACACCAGGTCCCACTGTTTCAGAGAAAGGGATAAGGGCCTGAAGGGTTAGGAGCGACAAACTGGGGTTCAGTCCCCACCCCCTTATTGTCCTCTCCCACAAAACACCCCCACCAGGAAGATGGGGAATCCTTCAAACAAAGGCTGCAGTAAATGTCTCAAGGGTCACTGAGGGTCCAGTCTCTGAGGTGCAGGATCATCCCCCAAGGTTATGGGACTGTCAGAATGTCACAGGCAAGGAATGTTTCCTTTGTCTCCCTACGATGGCCTGGTATACAGTAAGCACTTAATAAGTGCTTGCTGATAGGTAGATTGATTGGTCTTTCTCTGAGGATTGATTGGTGATTAAAGATGGAGGGGAAGCCTTCCCTTGAGCAGAGGATTATGGGAGGAGAAGCAGACCCGAGAGTGGGGAGTCAAAAGTGTTGTGAATGGTCCAAAGGGGAGGCCCTCAGGGAGGCCACAGAGAAGGTCTGGAGCTTGAACTGGGCAGGGTTGATGGCAGCTTTGCCCAATATTGGGCGCTGATGATTCTTCTGTGATAATGAGCTAGATAAGTCTCTGTTAGTCCCACATCTTACCTGTCCCAGCCCTCCCAGTGCTGATCTAATCCCCTCCTGTGCCCACTTCTTCATCCCCCTAGAGGAACAGCTTGTGCTAGGGAAGTATGGCCATGCATGGGCAGTGCCCCCTTGAGGCAGCCTCTCTTCCACTTCCTGATGGACATCAAGCCTCAGTTTACCCCTGGAGATGTCCTCCTGTTGCTCCAGCTTCTGCGCCCTGGGGCCAAGCAGATTCAGTCTGGTCCTTCTCAAAGTCCTTGGGCTCTTGGACCACTGACTCTTGGCCATGCTATGCGGCCCCGATTCCCTTCGGTCGGTGCTCCCATGGCGCATCTTGGATCCCTTCACCCTTCTGGCTCCCCAAAGCCCACCCCAGAGCACTCAGGAGGAGAGGGAGGGGGCCGCTGGCAGTTTTTGGTTCTGGATTTTGGCCGCCGGCTCACCTTCATGTTCAGCTTAGAATCCATTAAACCCCCAAAGCCTCCTTCGAGACACCCTGCTCTCAGCCAGACCTCCCAGAGCTTGTTCCAGGATTTTTCCAACCTTGGGCACAGTTCCTCACTTAATGTGACCTGTCACCTGACTGCCATCTCGTCTTAGCCATTCCTCCTGACTCTGGGCCATGGGCACATTTGGGAAGTGGGCCATTTCTGTCTTTAGAGGAGCCTGACAAAAGTGGGGAGCAGAACAGGGACGAGCCTGGATCCGTGAGGACCTCCACCGGAGACCCCCAGTCAAGGGACTCTCAAACTTAGAGGGGCTCTTGCTGGCTTTATCTTCAGCCGTGTTGGAAGCCCTCTGACTGTACTGGTTACTGGAACTCGCCTTGCCATCTTTGCCACATGATTAAGTCTATGCTAAAACCAGGTAATCCTATGGCATTCCTCAACTTACCCACTCAGGAATGCTGCTAAGAGAGGAAACGGGGTTACCCTGGCAGGACTTTCCCCCCAGTCTCATCTCTCATCTTGCAGATGGAGGCCAGAGGGAAGGGACTTAGCCAAAGTGACTTGGGGGGTGTGGGGGGGGAGAGAAGAGATCTCAGCTCTTCAGCTCTCTCAGCTCTGAATCTGCTAGGGGGTCTCTTCCTCGGCCCCCTCTTGTGTCCTCCCCAGCTCCTCATTACCTCTGTCACGATGGTAGCCTCGAACTCGCTGCGGTCATAGGTCCATCCGTCTCGGCACGGTTCCGTAGCGGGGATGCTCCCGTTGGGAGAGGAAGCGTTGGGGTCCAGGCTTTGCCAGTGGGGTTGGGAGAACTGTCGGCACCTCTCGGGCTGGTGGCCTCCGTCCAGTGGAACCCACAGCTGGAGGAGCCTCTCCGAGCTGAGGTTCCCCGTGTGGCCGGTACCGAGGGGCACTGGCTGGAGCCGGCAGTGGTGTGGGGGTACCGCCGCCGAGAAGTTCTGCAGGAGGTTGTGCGAGGCTGTCAGGAGTATGGGGACCACCAGGGCGAGGATGTGCAGCCGTTGGAAGAGCCCCAGTCCCCCGAGCTGTTCCAGCAGGCTGGTGAAGGTCATGGTGGCTCTGGGGAGCTCCTGGCCTCAGCTCCCCGACTGCTGCCCTGGGCTGGTAGAGGAAAACTTAGTGGAACGGGGCTGCTCTGGTCCCAGAGTCCCGGCCTTACCAGCTGATCTGTTCAGCCCTTGGAGGCCGGAAACGCCAGAGCTGTGGGGGGTCCCCCTCCTCCGGGCCAACTGGTCTCAGCTGCAGATGGGAAAAGAGGCCCAGGCCCTTCCCCTGCCCAACTCCCCTGTCCCTCCAACTCTTGTTCCCGAGCACTGCCCCGGTGGATGGGGATTCCTATGGGGCCCGCCTTTGGCAGGGACTGGCCAGGATTGCAGGGGCCAAGAACACTCCCCCCTGCTCTAGCCATCCTCCCACCCAGCCCATCCACAGCTACCTCTCCTGGGTTAAACTGTTATTTTGGCTCTAAAGGATTAACCACTGAGAAGAGGAGCAGGGGATATCCAAAGTCAAGGAAAGAACAGTGGGCCAGAAGACTGATGAGCGTCAGATTGTCCCAGGCTGAGCGGCGGGGCACTTTGCCAGTCACTCCTTGGCACCTCATCCACACATGGGGCTTGGAGGGGCCTTCTCTGGGCCTCGCTGCAGTCCTCGGCTCACCCCCACGTGGGGGATATTAAGAACCATCTCAAGGGCAAGGGGCAAGAGGGAGAGTTCCAGAATCTCCAAGCTGGAGGGATGTCAGGGGCCAGAGTCCGCCCCGGGCCCCAGGGAGATCCTCCTTTGCCATCCCTGACCAGTGGCGGATCATTTGGTTCCTCCTGCCCCCACTTTGGAGACATCCAGCCACGGGGGACTTATTACTTATTACCCATTCCACTTCGGCACGCTTCTTAATGATTAGGAAGCTTTTACTTAGACTGAGTGTAATGTGGGGGGAGGAAAAGGGAGGCAAGAGGAGGACAAAGTCCCGATGGGGTGGGGGGAGTAGCCAAGATTCTTCCCCTGGTCTTAAAGGCTCTTTCCTGGACTTAAGGGGGGAGGGGGGAGAGAAAGGGCCAGACAAGAGTCAGCCCCCAGCCCTGCACAGAGGCGAGGGCACTCTTGGGTTTGGGGGAGCGAAGGGGACAAAGACTGCCTGCATTTCAGCTGCTTTGGCTTCCAAACGTGGCTTTCTGTCTTTAGAGGAGCCTGATAAAAGTGGGGAGCAGAACAGGGACGAGCCCGGATCCGTGAGGACCTCCACCTGTGATTCAGGAAAACCTGTCAGGTCCGGCTCAACCGGGGGAAGGGAGGCTTGGGGTGGAGTGCCATGGCAGCCAAGGATGGGATTCTGTCCTCCTTAATTAGGCTTCTGGCATGGGCTGTATGGCACTGGATGGAGGCAGGGGGTTGGAGTAGTTGACCCCTGCCCCAAGAGAGAGGTTTAGATGACACTGAAAAGGGGCCTCCTGGTGTTTCACTCATTTATCTCTGGAGAGGAAAAGGACCTGGTCGGGAAAGGACACCGCAAGCTGATCCAGAAGTACGGACACAGGCAAATCTTTTAATAATAGGGCCCAGGGCGGCATCTGGGCAAGGGGAGCACAGCACAAGGGGCCATCTGGGAGCTGGGGGAAGGGCGAAGTTTCCTGTTCCAGGCCCTTTGGTTTTCCTCTCCACTCTCAGTCCAGCTCAGCCCTGCCCCAGGAGGCTTCAGGCTCCATCTGAAACAGTTCTTGTTGCTAGGGAGCAGGGAGAGGAGAGAGGAGTGGCCGGGACCCTCTGAAGATCAGCTCCTCTCCATCCATCCTCATGGTCCATCCTTCCTCAGAGTCTGCAGGGGGATTGTCTGCTCTCCCGCTTCCTTCTGTTTCTTCTTCCCATGATTCCTACAGGGGGAAAGGGGTCATTGGGTCTTAGGGTGAGAGCAAGCTTTCTGGGATGAGGGCAGAGAATCCTGGAGGGCACTGGGGTTCTCTTCTGCTTTAGGGAGATGGTCCCACGGATGGGCAGATGTGGGTAGCCATGCTATGCTGCCCTGGCGTTCCCTGGATCCTGGCCTTCATTTCCCTACAAAAATCAGCCAGGACTCTGCCTGAGAAATGGCCCTGGAGTTCTGGAACTTTTAAAAAATATGGACAAGTTAGCAAGAGATGGGCAGGAGGAAGAGGGGAGAGAAGGGAGATCCCAGTTTGAAAGGAGTTGCTGGTGGCTCCATAGTGTGGGGGGGGAGGAGGAGGAAAAGGCTGGCAGCCTTCACTCACCTGGCCTTCAGCTCTTCCACACTTTCTGGCAAGGGCATGTTGAGAGTCTCTGGCAGAAAGAAGGTGACAGTACCTCCAGCAATGGGGACAGCTCCATAAATGAGGGAGGGCAATGCAGGATAGAGCTCTCCGGTCATATTCACCAGAGGGCTCATGATGCTGCCCACCCGGGCCATCATGCTGCCCATGCCCAGTCCTGTCTGCCTGAAATGCCAAGGGCGAGGGAAAGAGACAGAGACAGAGACACAGAGAGAGACAGAAACAGAGACAGAGAGACAGAGACAGAGACAGAGAGAGACAGGTACAAAGAAAGACAGACACCCAGAAAGACAGAGACAGGAGAGAGGAAAAGCGAGAGGATAAGAGGAAAAGGGAGAGAGGGAGAGAGAGAAGAAAGATAGAGAGACAGAGAGATGGAGATAAAGACAGAAAGACAGAGAAAGACAAAAAAGAGGAAGAGGGAGAGAGGAAAAGATAGAGAAGAGAGGGAGATAGACAGAGACACACACAGAAACAGAGAGAGAGAAGGAGGGAGGAAGGAAGAGAAGGAGGGAGGGAGGAAGAAGGAGAGGGAGAGAGAATATAAATCTAAACACAGCTGATTACAGAACAGTTAGGGTAAATTGGAAAGGGCTACTAGCCTGGGAGGCCGAAGGATTCAAACTCGTCTCCTCACTCTTACTCCTCTCAAAGGGTTTTTCAAGTTCTGTTGTTTCTACTTTCACTTCTCTTGAACGCACCCTTCTCTTCTTTGGCCTTGCTTCCACCCTGGAACAATCTCTGGGCTGCCGGGTCTGTCTGCCTCCAGTCCATTCTCCATTTAGCTGACAGTGATTCTCCTAAAGCACAGGGAGCTCCGGAACTCCCTGTTGTCTCCAGGAACAAATGCAAAATCTCTGCTTGGGGTTCAAAGCCCTTCATAACTTGGTTCCCTCTTATGTTTCCATAGCATTTTTCCATAATATGTTTTCTCTTTCTGTCTTACTCTTCAGTCCAGAGGCCCTTTGACCTTTCAGCTTCTCCTTGAATGCGACACTCGCTGCCTTTTCCCTTGCTGTCCCCCATGCTCAGAAGGTTCTCTCTTCGCTTCTACCTGTCTTTAAGACTCATCTCAAATGCCCCCTTCTTCTTGTCCTCTCCTATTCCATTGAAAGCCTTCTCTTTTGAGATGGCCTCCAATTTACTCTGCCTTTACCTTCTTTGTCCATGATCTTTGCCCGCTGCCTCCTCCATTAGACAAGGAGGTCGTTTTGAGAGGGAGGGTGCGGGTGACTTGAGAGATTAGGAAAGACTTCATAGAACAGGTGGCTTTGGAGCTCAAGTTTGAAGGAAACCAAAGCTTCCAAGTACGGAAAGAAGAGCACGTTCTAGGTGAAGGGGCAGCTGATGGGTGAGGCGGTAGGCAGGGAGAGATGGAGCACAGAGTGAGTGGGGGGGGCAGCGAGGGAGCATTTATGGCAAGCATGGAAGGACAGTCTGTTGGATATCAGAAACAAGAGGTAGCCAGGGGAGTTTAAAAGCACAGGGGGACAGGGCAATCCTTCAGTCTAGGAAAATCCCTTTGGCAACTGTATGGAGGACGGAGTGGAGCAGGGACAGAGGTTTGAGGCAGGGAGGCCAGTTTGGAGGCTGTTCTAATAGCCCAGGTGAGAGGTGATGAGGGCTGAGTGAACTGAGTGAGATAGGAGAGATTTTACAGGGTTAACATCCTTATTTGGATGAGGGGGGAGAGTGAGAGTGAGGGCGATGCCGGGGTTACAAACATGGGGTCCTGGAAGGAAGGGCTCCTTTAGTTGATCCCAACAGTAAGAGGAGAGGGGAGGGCTTGGGGGCAAAGACGGTAAGTTTCGTTTTGGACATGTTGGGCTTGAGATGCTTGTGGGACACCGAGTTTAAAATGTCTATTGGGCTGATGGTGAGCAAGACTAAAGCTCAGGGGAGAGGCTGGGCATGGGGATATAGAGCCAGGAGTCATCTGGGTAAGGGAGATCATGGAAGCGTGCAATTAATGAGCATTTGTTGACTTGAGGACCTCCTCTGGGTCTGATTCCTCCTCCCCCCCCAAGGGCAAGAGTTATAGCAGGTCCTTCTCAAACTGGAAGGGACACAGGGTACTGGAGTGCTTGGACATTGCTCTGAGCATGGATTTGACCTGGCTGGAGGATCTCCACCTTCCCCTCCCCCAGGCACCGACTCCGGGTCTCTCTCCCAGGACTTTTGATACTCACCGAATTACGGTGGGATAGAGCTCCCCAGTGTACAAGAAGACACAGTTGAAGGAGTTCCCCAGACAACCCTTTCCTAGGACTGCCAGGGAAGTCCTCATGATCCCCCAGTCTGGGAGGAAGCAGAATAGTGTGGGAGGGACACGGTGAGGGCTAAGCAGATCTCTCTGTCCCGTGATCTTTAGAGCAGGAGCCCTGGCCCATGAGGGAAGAGGGGCCGGGATCCCTTCATTTTCCCCCACCTCACCTTTCGGCACCAGCATATTGACCAAGATGGAAACGCCAGCCAGCAGCAAGGAGGCCATTTGTGCGGGGCGCCGGCCAATGTAGTTAATGACCAGGAAGCCTATGAGTTTGGCCGGCAAATCCACTATCCCAAAGATCACTTGGGTGAGGTAGATGTTGCTTCCAAAATACTGCAAGTCCATGACTAGCCCGTAGTAGGCAAAGCTGGTGGCAAACCTGCGAGACATAGGGAAGTGGTTGCAGTTTGTGGATGATGGATGGAGAGCTGAGAAATTCCTTTATTTACAGGTGAGGAAACTGAGGCTCAGGGAGAGAGAACAAAGTCAGTGTTTATATGTATAGTTATAAAGTTATAAAATATATGGTTATAGCTATAAAGGGTTGCAGAATAGAGGGAGGAAAAGGAAGCGGGGAAAATGGAAAGAGTTACTGTGAGGAGGTAGTGACCCCAGCCCTGTGGGGCCCTTGGTCTAGAAAATGCCAGAATGATCTGAGAGAGGAATAAATAGATCCAGGTAGGTGACACAGTACATAGAGAGTCAGGTCTTCAATCAGGAAAACCTGAGTTCAAACCCAGCCTCAGACACTTGCTGGACAAATCACTTAAGCTGCCTCAGTTTCTTCATCTGTAAAATGAGAATAGTAACAGCAGCCCCCCTCCCCCCAGGTGGCTGAGAGGATTAAATAAGAATATTTGTAAAGCATGTAGCACAGTATCTGGCACATAGTAGGTGCTTAATGAAATGCTTGTTTCCTTCCTTGCTCCCCCATTTTCTACCCCTAGCAGCAGAGTAGAGTTCTTTGGGGGAATGGTGTTTAGTATCCTAACACAGAATGGGCCACTCCATGGTGCCATGGATAGAATGTAATGTTTGGAGACAGGAAGACCTGAATTCAAATTCTGTTTCAGTTAGAGAGTCCTGGATAAGTTAGTGACTCACGTTCTCTGACCCTCTGGGCTCCCATTTGTAAGATGAAAGAGGTGAGCTTGATCTCACTGAAAATCCCTTCCGTGTCTAATTCTATAAGCTTTCAGAGGGTCAGAGGCCCAGAGAATGGATGGAACCCCATCCATTGGGGTTAGGTCTGAGCCTAGGGGGAAGGTGTCACTGGGGCCTTAACTAGCAATTTCAGCAATCAAGAAGGCTATTTCCCAACAAAGGGCAGTCTATGGGAAGCAGGGAAGCAATTAGTCCTGAAGGAGGTCACCTAGGATAGGGCTGCTCCCTGGAAGATTCCTATTGTTCTTTCAAACTAGGATCATAGACTTATATCCAAAAGGGATTTCAGAGTCCATTTAATCCAACGGCCACATTTAGAAGAAATGTCTGCAGGTTAAAGACTGCTAGTGTTATTGAGATTCTCTATTTTGATGCTCTTGGACAAGGCTCCAATTGCCCCACCCTAGTTCTCATACCGTGGGTAAAATGGTATTCCTTCCTCTGTACCCAGCTTCCATAGTAATCCTGGCCTTGCTCCCCTCCTGCCTAAGTAGGCCCACTGTCTGCTCTCCATTTTTCTCCACCTGGCCATCTCCTTCCCCAGCCCAGTGACTGCCCTTTCCCCAGTCTGAGGGGCCCCGTCAGTGCCTACCAGATCAGGGAGAGGCAGCTGAAGAGGCCTCGGAGCACTGGCAGACGCACCAGGTCCAAGGCACTATATTTGCTCTTGCCAAGGTTAATCTCCTTGTTAAGTTTTATTTGAAGGACCTGGTGGAAAGGGACAGAGAGGCAGAGGGGCTTCAGGAAGACACCATGGCTGAGACAGGTAGACTGAGAGCTGGAGGTCCTGGGACTGAGGCTGGGGCAGGACCGGATCCCAAGAATCCCGGGTGAGCCCCCAGCCTGTGGGCAGAGCCTTTGGCCTTCTAGGCTCCTTAGAAGGATGGTAGATGGTGTCTGTGTGTGTGGGAGCTCACCTCCATGTTCAGCTTTTCCCCTTCCTCCTGCTTCCCATTGATCCAGGCTACCTTCTGCAGGGTCTGGAGCGTCAGGTCCAGCCTGCCGGTGGATGCCTGCCATCGGGCAGATTCAACGAAGAGCCTGGAGTGAGGAAAGACCAGATTCCCAATCTGGCTAGGAGGGGCCGGAGTCCCATCAGCTGCCCGGGCAGACTGGACCCGGGGCTGATGGAGGTTTGGAGTGCCAGGCTCTGCCTAATGGAATCACGGGTGGAGGGGGTGGCTGGGGAGTAGGACACCTGATATGGTACTAGTCCCTGGGAGGGATTCCAATCCTCTCTGATTGAGAAAAGGCAGAATAAGGATCAAGAGGGCACTGCTGAGCAAAGGGGGCTTGGAATTTCCCAGAATCCCCAAGCTGGGAAGTGTGTGTGAGTGTGTGTGTGAGTGTGAGTGTGTAGAAGGGTAGCTGGAGACACAGCAGGTACTAGTGATACAAATAAGTAAGACAGCCCCTTCCCTCAGGGAGTTTAAAGTCTGCTGGGGGAAATATCCACGATAAATAAATACAATCTGTGTGCAAAATAAATGCTAAATAATTGGCGACTTGTTCCGGCCCCTCCCCATGTGGCATGGAGGCATCAGGGAAGACTCCTTGAAGGAGGCAGACGTTTAGCTGAATCTGGAAAGGAGTCTGATGGTTCCCAGAGGCAAAAAGGAGGAGGGAGAGCCTTGTAGGCAAGGGCCCAGAGGTGGGAAATGGAATAGCGAGTATGGGAAGCAGCAAGGATAAGGGTTTGTCTGCAGCCAACCTGCAAAGAGATGTTGGAAGTGAGCTGGGAGGGTTCCAGTGCCCCAAAGGAGGGTTTGCAGGAGTCCCAGAGGCTGCAGGGAGCCCCCAGGGACCAGCCTTTAGAAACATCCCTTCAGCAAAAAGGTGCAGGAGCCAAAGCTTGGGCCAGGGGTGCCCACAGGGTAGAAGGGACAGGGACAAGGGCCTGCCGTGCCCCAGAGCAAGGGTTCACCTACCAGGAGTAGAGGAAGAAGAAGAAGAAGGGCACAGAGATGAGGAATTGCAGCCAGCGCCAGTGGGGCACTGCATAGGCACAGCCTGCCAGGATGAACTGCCCGATGCTGTAGGCGAAGCCAACCAGAGTGCCCACTGTA
The DNA here is from genome assembly GCF_048593235.1 of Sminthopsis crassicaudata. Lineage (NCBI taxonomy): Eukaryota > Metazoa > Chordata > Mammalia > Dasyuromorphia > Dasyuridae > Sminthopsis > Sminthopsis crassicaudata. The sequence continues at coordinate 249,027,980 of NC_133622.1, forward strand.
GCCCGGGTGTGGATGGGCATCCACTCCACATCTGGGGGTGGGGAGGTGGGAACACAGGGATTAGCCGTGGGGTCCCCAGGATTCTGCTCCAGACCCCTGCCCAAACCCAGTATCGTGGCCAGGCTAAAGGCCGGCCGCCCAGGGGCTCAGGGCCCAGCGAGTAGGAGGCGGAGGGGGCCAGTGGAGCCCGGAGCCCGCCAGTGCCACATCATGGCTCCCACATTCACCCTCCTCTTGCCAGAACCCCAGTTCAGAACCCTAGAGCTCGGGCTTCCCACTGGGGATTGTTCCTCTAGCTGGAAGCGCCATGCCCCTCCTCCACACCATGTTATCTGGGGCCCACCATGCTACCTGCTCTTCTTCCTCCTCCTGCTTTCTACCTGAGGCCTGTTAAAGAGCTCAGCCTAGAAAGACCAAGACCCACACTGCATCCAGGGCCATCTCCCGGGCTACGTCTGGCCACTGGACCTGGCCGGGCTCTGGAGGGGAAACTGAGGCAGGTGACCTTGCCCGGCCCTCCCTCACTTCCATCCAACTCACTGCATGTCCCCCTCCCCCATGCCAGGGTTTCAAGGACAAAGAACAAGGACCCACTTTGTACGGCCAGCTCGGGGCACCCCCTGGCAAGGGCGGCCAGCCTCCGCTCAGTAATGCCTCCGTTCTCTTTCCTCTGACTCCCCTCTCCTCCATCCCCCTTTACAGGATGGCTCCCTTTATTAGAGTGAGATCCAAAGGCCGGGCCTAGCTTCCGTGCTTCAGGGTGTGCCCCAAGTGTGCAGGCCGGGGCCTGGCCCACAGTAGGTGCTTAATAAATGTCTGGAGGGGCAGTTAGGTGGGATAGTGCCTGGAAACAGGAAGACCTAAGTTCAAATCCCAGCTCAGATGCTTATTATGAAACCATTTCATTCTGTTTGCCTCAGTTTCCTCATTTGTAAAATGGGCCGGCTGAGGAAATTGCAAACCCCTCCACTATCTTCATCAGGAAAACTCCAAAGAGAGTTGTACAGGACCTAATAACAGCACTAAAGGCTTTTCACTCACTAATCTATTCATTCCAGCCCCGGCACTTTACGTTATTCTGATATTCTAGATGGTCCCGGCACCCGACAATCCGTGTTTTGGGTTCCGAAGCCCTTTGGGGCGTGGACGTTCCATGTTCCAGCACCAACGTTATCCCTTTAAAGGTTTGTCCTAGACACTATAGCCTTTGTTCTGTACTCGGCTTCCTTCAAACACTGACATTCAAGGCTCAAAGGGCCATTTGGGGGCCCACATCCCCACCGATACATCCTGTTCCAAGATCTGCCATGCTCTGGTTCTGACCCGCTGCACAGGGAGGGCTTCGGGTTTCTGGTCTCGAGCATGGCCATGGTTTCTGAAGCAGGACAGACAGGGAGATGACTTTGGGGGAGGGGAAGAGAGAAGGCGACCCTTGCAACCTTCAGAGCTTCCTAGCTGGGGTGCTGGAGCCAGGGAAAGGGCAGAAGGCAGGAGGGTCGGAGGAGGGGAGGCAGGGGAGAAAAGGGCAGAGCTGGAGCTGGAGCCAAGGAAGGGGGGCTCCAGGGAGAGGGTCCTGGGGGGGCTGGAGCCAGGACCTGGCCGCTCAGGAGAATGGAGTGTTCCAGAGCTCTGAGGCAGGCTAGGGGCTTCAGGTCCTTCCTCCAGCTCCAGCTGCAGGGAGCCCTTCACTCTGAACACTACTGCGCCAGCCCCCTTTCCTCCGTCCCGATGGGGAACTTAGAGAGAAAGCAGGTGTTAGAGGACAGGAGGCTGATACAAATGGACCTGGAGTCTGGAGACCTGGGTACAAATCCGAGCTTTGTATCTTAGGGCAAGAGGTTTTGGACCTCAATTTCCCACTTGCAAAATGACAGGGTCAGAGTAGAAGCTCTTGGGGCTTCTTCTGATCCTAGAGGAAGGGTTTGGGACCTAGACCAGGCCGAGAGGTCGCTAGGGGAGAAATAAGGGCCTTTTTTAGACCTGAGCCCTTTCCTCCCATGTGGACTGGGAAGGCCCAGGAGCTTCCCCTTAGGGGAGGTTGGGAGGCTCACCCCAGGAACTTCTCCTTTGGGGAGGCTGACCCGAGCACCGACTGAAGGAGCAAGGTTGGAGGGAGGAGAGCGTCGTGCAATGGAAAGAGCCCGTGATGGACCTCGCCAAGCCTCTGAAAAATGAGTTCCCTCGGGGAGAGCGCTCGGGCATAAGAGGACCTGGGTTCAAATCCCCATTCTGCTTCACTCCCTGTGTAACTGTGAGTGACTCTCCTTCTCGGGCCCTTAGCTTCCTTATCACTACACTGGGGGCCGGAGTTGGCTATTTCTTCCCAGTCCTTGTAGTTCCAAGCCCTGGGGTTCTTCCAGCTGAGCAGCCCCCGGCCTAAGGAGGAGGAGATCCTGGGGCAGAAATCCTTGAACCAAATCTCAACTAGCAGGAAACATCCTTTGGAAAGAGGTGGGGGCCGGCGGCTGTCTGGGAGTAGCCGGGCCCAGGGTTCTCAAGCCTTTTCGGTGTCATGGTCCCCCCAGTAGCCTGCTGAAGCCAGTGGACTCCTTCTCTTGGAAGGAAACGCTCGATTTCAGGAGGGCTTAGCAAAAAGAAAGATATCTTTTTTCCTATTCCAAGTTCCCAGAAGCCCTGAAATTGCTGTATAGACCCTAAGTTAAGAGCTCCTGTTCTAGAGTCCGTCCCACATCCCTACAGCATGGCTGGTGGTCCTCACCCCCTCAGTTACCATGAGGAGACTGGTGGGGCCGGGCGGGAGACCGGAGGAATAGAACATCCCAATCCCATGTTTGTGCCTTGGGTAAAAGCCCTAGTTGCTCCATCCTAGTTATGTTTCTGAGAGACAGAAACGGGGGGACGTGAGGACTTCACAGTTGGCGACGGGGCAGGGGCAGCCCGGGTTTGGTGAGCTCCTGGAACGGGGACTAGCGTGAGCGGGAGAAGTGGGTACTACAGGCTATTGGGGTGGCCCCTTCCCCACCATCCTCCCCCTGTCCCTTCCCCTCACTCAGTGTAAAGCAGTTGAGCGCCATGCCAGACAGGGAAACGCCCGTCAGAAAGCGGAGGGCGCAGTAGATGCTGAAGTTGGGAGAGAAGGCGCAGCAGGTGCCCATCACGGCCGTCTGCAGGTAGGTCCAGATCAGGATCTTCCGGCGGCCCAGCCTGGGGAGACACAGAGCACAGTGTTCCCAGGCCTCCCCCTTCTCTGGCCCTCCGCCGATCCCAGCAAACCTGGCATTCATTCATTCATTCAATCAATCACTAATTCATCAGTCAATCAATCAGTTGAGACCTCTGACAGGCCTGGTCCTGAGCTCCGCTCTAAGGCTGACAATCACTCATGGAACACTGGCCAGGCCTTTGATTTCTTTCATGTTTCCTCTTCTGTAAAATGGGGACAAGACTCTTTCTGCCTGGCCGCAGGGATTGTGGATAAACCTTAAAGTTCTAGATATGCGACTTCTCAGAACCTCAACTTCTTCATCTGTGAAACGGGCACATGAGTGTCATTGTGCAGAAAGTATTCTCAGAGGGAAAAACATTGCTTCCTTTTTGTCCTTAGATCATGGAGGCAAGAAAATGGATGAGAAAGTGGCTCTCCGGGGCTTTCTGGTTGAGGACAATCCAGGGAAGGATGAGAGGCCTGGAACTGGTACGTTGTTGGAGGGAGAAGGGGGTGAGCACTGAGGGCCTGAAGGGTCTGGGGAGCTGGGCCTTGAAGGGTGGGCACAGCTTCCTTCCCCCCAGCCCCGGGGGCCTTCTCCTTCCCTTGGTTCTCTGCCTCTGACCTGGCCCCCCCACCTCACACCTGGAGCCCCAGCAAGTCCCAGGACTGACCTGTCTGCCAGGTTCCCAAACACGGAAGCCCCGATGAGCACCCCTGACATGAAAAAGGACTGGCCCAGTTGGCGCAGGGCCCTGTGACCGCAAACGAGGTCCCACTGTGGGGGAGAGAGGGTGTTGGGCCGGGGACTCCCTCAAGCCGCTCAGAAAGCTTGCTTGATTCACCTCCCCAGGAATGGCAGCTTTGGGGGAAGAAAGTCAAGAGGAAGAGGAAGAGCAGGAGGAGAATGGGATGGAGAAGGAGAGAGGCTTCTTTCCTCTGCCCCAGCCCCATGCTGGCCCCTTCTCTCCTCTGTTCCCCGCCCCCATGCTGGCCCTTTCTCCCCCTCCATTACCCCCCATGCTGGTCCCTTCTCCCCCTCCATCTCCCACCATGCCCACCCGCCTACATCGGACCCCCAGTGTCCCTCTTCTCTCTTCCCTCTCTTTCTTCCCCCTCCTTTTATTCCAGCCTCTCCCCGGCTCATTCCCTCTTCCCTTCCCTTCTCCCCCGCCCTTCCCTTTCCCATAGTTGTTTCTGTCTTTTCTCTTCCTCATTTCTGAGTTTTCTCCCACTTTGTTGCCTCCTGCCCTGTCCCCAGCCTCCCTCTGAACCGCTTCTCCTCCCCGTTCCTTTTCCCCACAGCCACCCCCTTCCCCTCTCTCTTCTTTATCTCTTCTCTCACCTTATCCCCTCTCTCACCGCGTCCCCTAGTTTCTGAGCACTCTTGCCTAAGGAAGGCAGGGGTCTGCTCTCCTCAGCCCCGTATCCTGCTTCTCTCTCTTTTTTACCCTTGTGTTTATTAGTCTTCTTCCCTCAGATAGGGAAACTGAGTCAGAAAGCTGCAGCTCTAGGCTTCCCCTGGCCAGGGAGTCCAGCTAATCTTGCTTGAGTCCCCGTAGTGCCCTCCCCAGAGCCCTTACCTCGGTCACAATAGTGGCGGGGAAGGTGCTGTGGTCATAGGTCCAGCCATCTACACAGGGCTCGGTGGCTCCGGTGGCATTGGGCCATGTGTCGTTGGACCAGTGTAGCCCCCTTTGGGGGGCGGTAAAGCGACGGCATGACACCGGCCTTCCCTGCTCATCCTGGGGCAGCCAGGCCCGCAGTTCCTCCGCTCCTGTGCCGTCCCCACTCAGGTTGGCGGAGGGCGGTGGGCGGCAGTGGTGGCCGGGAATGGCAGCCGTGAAGTTCTGCGCGGTATTATGGGAGGACAGCAGCAGCATCGGGATGACCACCAGGGTGAACTGGACCCATTGGAAGCGGCCCACCCCTCCCACCTGCAAGAGGATGTCATTGAAGGTCATGGGGATGGAGGTGGGGCTGAGAGCCGGGAGCCTCAGTGAAGTGGTCCGGGGACTTCTGCCCAGTGCCCGTCCGGTCTTTCAGTGGAGTGGAGAGGGTCCCAGCCGCCTTTCCTGCTCAGCTCCCCGCTCGATCTGCTCCTGGAGGAAGAGTGTACTCGCTCAGTGGGAGAGACAACAGGCTGAGCCAGCCCTCCCTCCTTCTCCTGCCTCTCTCCCCAGATCTGGGTGATTCGGGGCCTCACTGGGCCAGAGACAACCCCTCCTTTCTGGACCTCAGCCTCCCACTTGTTTTCTATTCCTCCAGGTTTGGACAGTTAGAGTTAAAATGTGACTCAAGGCAGAGACTGCTGAGAAAACCTGCGGCATGCTCCTTTTGCTTGTGGGTCAAAAGGGAACAGAACACGAGTGCTGGGAGCTTCGAAAGGTCTGGACACCTGCACTGCAAGCCGTGGGTCACGTCTTGTGTTTTCCTGGGGGAGGGGGCAGGAACGGGGAAGGGGAGAAAGGCAGGAGCCAAGTAAGCCCCTCAAATTGGTTTGGGGCCCAGTGTCCTAGAATTGTGCTTGGTCTGCAGGTCAGAGGTTATTTTGGCCAGCTCAGAGCATCAAACACCTCCTCCAAAGAGAAACCCAAAAACAAGAGCACCCCAGAGGAGAGAGCTGGGGTGTGAGTGGGGAGGTTCCTTAAAACGTAGAATGTGAGAGTTGAGAGGGGCCTTAGAACATGGAATGTCAGAGCTGGTGGGTGAGGGACCTTAACACAGTGTCTGAACTGGGAGGGACTTTAGAACACAGAACAGAAATAGCCAGATTTGGAAGAGAACTTAGAACAAAGAGTTTTAGAGATGAATGGGACCTTCGAACAGAGAAAGTTAGAGCTGGGAGGGATTTTTTTTTTTTTTTCCTGAGGCTAGGGTTAAGTGACTTGCCCAGGGTCACACAGCTAGGAAGTGTTAAGTGTCTGAGATCGGATTTGAACTCAGGTTGTCCTGAATTCAAGGCTGGTGCTCTATCTCCTGCACCCCCTAGCTGCCCCTGGGAGGAATTTTAGAACAAACAAGATATAATGTCAAGAAGGAACCTTAGAACAGAGAAAGTCAGAGCTGGGAGACCTCAGAACAGAGAATGTCAGAAGTGGGAGGGATGTTAGAACATACAATAAATATATAATAACAGGAAGGAATACTGTCACCTCAAAACCTTGAATCCCTGCTGACACCAGACCAAGCCACTTGACCCCTTGCCTCCTTTGACTTTTGAGACTATCTCTGTGGGTGTCCCAGCTGTTGACCTCTTGCAATATTCTGGGCCCCGGCCTGGCTCCAGCCTCCCATCGAAGCACTCCCTGGGCTCTTGACTAAATGCCAGGAGTCTGACCCACTTCTCACTCTAGCCTTCTGTTGTTGCTTGTGCCCTGAGTCCAGCCTGCCTCACAAATCCTGACTGAGATCCCTGGTACCTACCTGATCCCTTAAGATCTGTACATGCAAATTGTATCTTGTCTAGTCCTCCTGACCACCCTTTCCCCTTTTAATCTTACAGGACAGTGAGTTTTAAAGTAACCAGTACAATGAGGCAGAAGTTAGAAATAAGATCGAAGCCCTCCCAAAGATTAAGGAGAATAATTGACAAATTAGATCATATATTAACTAAAAATTATATCCTAGCAAAAGGGGTCAAAGTAGGATGATGCATCTAGGGTTTGCTGTCAAGGCCTTTCACCTTGTTATATGTATATCTTAGGTTCCAGACACTGAAGGGAGGCCAGTGGAAGACCACTGGTTTTGACAATTGGGAGATGATGTGACTGTGTTAACTTTAAAGTTTTATTGAAAACTTTGAGATGGTTTGGATACAAAAATGAACTAATCCCAAGATGGCAAAGAAGAATTAGTCTGTTTCCCCAAAATTCTATAAAATGAGACCTTAAACTCCTGCCTACCCCCAACCCTCCTTCTGCATTGGGTCCATGCTGCCCAGGGCTCCCAACTTTAATCCACAGCAAGTTGAATGATTCTCTCTGTGTCTCACCTATGGGAGCTATAGTCACAATCCTGCATGCAGGTGACCCAGGCTACAAAATCATTTTCTCACTAAAATGAAGCAGCAGTGGGATTCAGCAGTCCCTTGAATGTCTTAGCAGCCTTTTAAATTTATTTTATTTATTTTTTAATTTTTTTTTTTTGCTTATGTATCTAATGACCTTCTCATCACCACCTCTTTTTTTCTGTTTATCTAAATGCAATAAAACTTCATGGATGCACCCTCAAAGCGAACGTTGGCATTTAATAGATTATTGCATTGAAAGGAGAAGAACCAGACAGGATGTGAGAGTGACAAAGGTGATGATGCATGGTGCAGAATGTTGGACCAATCATAGACTTATGCCTTTCAAGCTAATCATTTGCATTCCACAAAAGTGGTGGCCCCAAAGAAAGACAAAAGATTTGATGTCAACACATTAGAGCATTTTTCACAGTGTGAACTGTTTGTTGCTGACTTGGAGAGAAAGCTGATCCAACAAATAGTTGGCAACAGTGGAGCAGGAAAGAAGTAGGCAGCCTTCAGAGATTTGGTGTACAGCACTGCATATACTCATCACGGTCAGAATACTTGCAAACATCAAGACTCATTTGACAAAAATGATGGGGAAATTCAGAAGGTGCTAAATAAAAAAACGAGAACTTCACAGATTTCACCATCAGGATAGTTTGACCATTTCTAAGAAGGCAGCGTTTAATTCCATTAAAAGTAAAATTGAAAAAAAAAGTTTAGGAATATGCAGGACTCAGAAAGAAGGCTGATGAAATTCAGTTTTATACTTATAGTTACAACCTAAAATAATTTTGTGATGCCCTAAAGGCTATTTATGGGCTAAAGACCTGTGTCATCTCAACTACTCAGTGCTAATGGAGCCACAACGATTAGTGATAAGGATTCAGAAGAGTGATAAGGATGCATGTTAGGATTACTAGGTGAGAACTCAGGTTGTCTGAACAATTACAAGATGAGAACTCAGGTTGACTTGATTAGAGGAGCAAGCTCATTGGTTGGAGTACTTCTTCCCAGAAGCCCTTGCATTATCCCACGCCCATTCTCTGGGAGGATAAAAGAGGACACCACTCCAGAGATAGAAGAAGACTCTGCATTGCATCAGGCTTGACGGGGCTCTCTGCAGGAAGGGAAGTCACTTCTCTGGACAAGAGTTAACAGCAACTGCCTGGAGACAACGGTTCTCTACAGGAAGAAGAATCTGTCTGAGAGATTTGAGTAGACACAGCAGATCTCTTCCCAGAGAGCGATCTGGCAGCTTATGGAGACGACAGCTCGCTACAGGTGCAGAATACTTTTAAAAGTATTCTGAACAGATTGTCATCAATCAGTGTTAAAGCCATTGACCACTTATGAAGTCAGTCCTTCTCTAGCTGAATTTCCAACTTAACTAATAACTAAGTCATTCATAGTTGATCATCATATAATATTGCTGTTACTGTGTACAATGTTCTCTTGAATCTGTTCATTTCATTTTGCATCTATTCATGGAAGTCTTTCAAAGTTTTCCTGAGAGCATCCTGCTTGCCATTTCTTATAACACAATAGTATTCTATTACAATCATATAGAACAACTTGTTCAACCATTTTTCCAATTTCCAATTTGTTGCCATCATTAAAAGAGTTGCTATAAATATTTTTAGACATTTAAGACCATTTATTTATTTATTTATTTAAAGTTTTTTTTTTTTTTTTAATTTACAAAGCATATTCATGGGTAATTTTTTCAATATTGATTATTTTTTAAAATCTCTTTGGAATACAGGTCTAGTAGTGATATTGCTTAATCACAGGATATGCATGATTTTGAGCACTGTTTCAAATTGCTCTACAGAGCAGTTGAATCAGTATACAACTTCACCAACAGTGTCTCAATTTTTCACTCCAACATTTGTCATGTTTCTTTTCTGTCATGTTAGCTATTTTGACAGGTGTGGGTGGCAGCTAAGAGTTGTTCTAAATTTATTTTGTTTTAGTCAATGTTGGTTTAAAGCATTTTTGGGGCATGATTAGAGAGAGCTTTGATTTGCCTATTCATATCCTTTGACCATTTCTCAATGAAAGAATGGCTCTTATTTTTATAAATATGATCCAGTTCTCTATGTAACTGAGAAGTAAGGATTTATCAGAAAGACTTGCTAGAATTTTTTCACATTATGATTTGTTTCACTTCTTCCATCAATTTCTCCTCTTTATTTTCTCTTTTTTTCACCTCTCAAAAGTGTTTGCATATGCTTTTATCTATCCTTCCATTCTGACTCCCCCAGCCCTTGAAGAAGAGATTTTGGATGCCATTAAGCTTCTTTCACGTGACGAAGCATTGAGTGCTGGTTCTATTCCAGCTGGTGGAATACAAGCTAGGAGGTTCACTGCTTATACAAAAGCTGGCTGAAATCTGAGTTATATGGCCAAGAGGTTATCCCCTGGTAGTTTATCCATTGTCCATCTCTATAAAGAAAAAGGAGGGAAAAAAAGGAAAAGGAGATAGGTTGTCTTTTAATAGCACCAGGGGGTCTCCCTCAGACATTGCTGGCAAAATTTTTGCCAGAGTCATCCTTAATAGACAATCCTAATAGACCCTTAAAGGATGGTCATCTACTTGGGAGCCCGTGTGACTTCAGAAAGAGCTGAGGAAAGATCATCTGGGATTTGCTGCTCAACTATTTCAGAAGAAACACCAGGAACAGAAGGAAGGTCGGCTCATAACATTCATGGAGCATGGACTTGGGATTCAAAACTTTCCCTGCCCTTTACATGACTCCTGATCACTTTTCTGAAAGGTAGGTCCTTTTTCCTTTAGTCCCACTGATTGAGGGCTAGAGAAAGGAGCAAGGGTAAGAATGTCCTGGAACCATTGGAAAGGCAGAGAGGAGCTCCCTGACGACATCATTGAGTCTGGTTGGCTTCTCTCCTGTTTGGGGCTCAAAAGTCAACACCTAGAAAAAGCCCAGAGCCTGGTGTGCAGATGACCTGGACCTTCTCCCTCCACGGAGGTCGATGACGCTTTTGCCTGAGCAGGCAATGGAAACATGCCCTGTGAAAAGTGATTTCTGCTTATTCTTTGGAGCAGCTCAAGGGAGGGAGGCAAGAGAGATCTGTCCTGGGGAGAGGAACCATTTCCTTTCATTCCAAAGACTTACTAGGTCAGCCCTTTTCCTGAGGTATCTGGCTTGGCCCCAAGGGGGTTCAGAGTTCGGGGAAACTTGACTGGATGCCGTGATTGAGTTTGAGAGTTCAGTACCTTGGTTGGGCTGGGCACTGTGCCCAAGGTCCCCCTGGGGCCTCCCAGACTCCTCTACTCAGCCCTCTGTGTTCTCTTCTTCCCCACCCCATTCTCCCCCAAGGGCTGATGGAATCCTTTTCTCTACAGAGAGTTTGGGTGTTTGTCCAGCTGCCCATATCCAGAGGCAACTAGCATCTCATAGGGAACTCTGTAGGTCTTAGGCACTGAGCTAAGTCCAAACCCCTGAGCCTGATGGTCAGGGCTCTCTCCACTCTTATCTCCAACTTAACTCATATCTAGATTCCAGACTCTTCCAACTTCTGACTTTACTGCTATCTCCCTTTCCCCATGCACCCTCTGTTTTCCCCAGTGCACCTCCTGTTTTCTGGTTCAGTTTCACCCCTCACACCATTTATAGAATCCTAGAATTTGGAGGAAATCTCTATAGCTGTATCATACCTGGTAAGGATCTGTACCATAATACCCCCCAGCCAACAATCATGCTCTAGGACCTCCAGAGAGGGCTATTTTTTCACAGCTGAAATTGTTAGGAAGTTTTTCCTGATATCCAGCCTAGATTTGCTTCCATGAAACTTCCATTGCTTCTGGTCCTGCCTTTTGGAGCCAAACAGAACAAATCTCTCTTTCTCCACATAACAGCCTTTCATATGTTTGTTTCTATTCCCTTCCCCCAGTTTTTTCTCTTGACTAAATATACCCAGTTTCTTCAATTGATCCTTATATAACATGGACAGGGACCTTAACTGTTCTGGCTGTCCTCTTCTGAATGTTTTCTGGTTGTCTGGGGTGGGGGGCAGAGAATGAAAGTGTGGAATCCACTGGTCTTTGATTTTCCCAACCCATAAACAGAACACATCTTAGGCTATGACTATCAAATGAATCCTTTCCATGTCTTTTCCCCTATTCCTGATCATAGCTTGAAGTTTTGATGGTCAATAAAGTACAGATACATAGGCAAGTATAGGAAGAAGTAGGTACTGATGGGCCAGGAAAAAATATATGCCCATCCTAGGTAGTTAAGATTTAGAGCTGAAGGAGACAGAGAAAAGCTAATGCAATCTCCTCATATTATAATCCAGGTCCAGAAAAGTTAACTTGTACCAATTATCCCATTCCCTTTGTACCTATCTAATGGCTTCTTCCTCATTGCCTACAAATGTGCCCAGATCCTCATCATTCTTTTTTTCTTCTCAAGAATATTTTATTTGTCCAAATACATGTAAGGATAATTGTCAACATGCATTTTTGGAAGACTTTGGATTCCAAATGATTACCCTCTTTCCTTTACCTCCCCTCTCCTCAAGATAGCAAGCAATATGATATAGGTTTAAATGTTGTACAATCTTTTAAAAATGCATTTCGATATTTTTCATGTTGTGCAAGAAAAATCAGACCAAAAGCTGACAATTCCTTTAAAAAAATCTTTATTTGAATATACCTTTGTCTCAAACTGTCATCTTATATTTCTCTTCTCTTTTCTAGGCAAACTCCTAGAAAAAGCCATCTACACTTATAGTCTCTACTTTCTTTCCTTTTATTTCTCCACTTTTTACAATTCAGTATTATGATTCAACTGTAAGTGGTCTCTCCAAAGTATCAATGACCTCTTAATTGTCAAACCCAATATTTTTTATATTTTTTCCTCAGGCTTCATCCATTGTGACCTCTGTAGCATCTGATAATGTTTTGGAAATTTTCTTCTCTTTGATTTTTTTGCGACATTTTTTCCTCTTACTCAACTAATCACCCTTTCTCAACCTCCATCGCTGGATATTATCCATATTCTACTCCTTAGGAAAGAGTGCCTGTGCCCTCTTTCCCCCCTACATCTTCTTTCGGGGCTTTCATCAGGTTCTGTTGGTTTAAATGTCATCTCTATGCATCTAATGTCCTAGATCTAAATATCTAGGTCCAACCTCTCTCCTGATCTCTTATACTACATCACTAATTGTCTTTTGGATATCTTATATTGGATGTCTCACAGGCATCTCAAACTCAACATATCCCTTTCTTCTACCCTTCTTTTTAACTTCTCAACTTTTGCTTGACTATACCTTTTGTTGTTCAGTAGTTATTTCCCATTTGGAATTTTCTTGGCAGAGATACTGGAATGACTTGCTATTTCCTTCTCTAGCTCATTTTACAAATGAGGAAACTGAGTCAAGCAGGGTGAAATGACTTGTCTAGGGAGTGTCTAATTGTGTTTAAAAAGCTCCAGTGATTCCATGCTGCCTCTGGGGTCAAATGTGAACCTCTCCTGTTTGGCATTTAAAACTCCTTATAACCTTCTTTCAACTTCACTTTCTAGGTTTATTACATATTACCCGGCTTCCCATAGAAGAGCTGACTGCTCCAGCCCAGTCATCGTTTACTTTGTCATTTTCCACATTTGACTACCCATCTCTCACCTTTGTACCTTTCCAAGGCTCTTTCCTAGAATATTCTCTACTTTTACCTCTCAGAATCCCTCACTTGCTTCCAAATGCCAGCAAGGACCACCACTACTGCTCTCTCCTGTTACCCCTTTGTATTTATTTGGTATTGGGGTGTGTGTGTGTGTGTGTGTGTGTGTGTGTGTGTGTGTATGTGTATGTGTGTGTGTGTATGTTATTTTCCCCAATAGAGTGTGATCTCCTGTAAAGCAGGCATTTTCTTTGTACTTTTGGTGTCTAGCACATAGGAAATGATGACAATAAAATGCTCATGGGGTGAATACTATGATTTATCCAAGGTCACAGTAGCAGATGAGGGTTAGAATCCTGCTCTCCTGACTTGGAGTCCAGTGTGATTTCTGTTAGCCCATGTTTCAGGCTCTTCTCTTTTCTCAGATTTTAGAAGCTGCAAGGACCTTCTATTTTCTCTTCCTTTTGGCCTCCACAGGCAGGGCCTACATCTGGGCTGATCAACAGCAAGCACTTGATGAACCCAGGCCAGAAGTCGGAAGGACGATCTATCGGCTGCATAGGTAACTTCCTCCCCCAGGGATTCACTGGCTTTTTCTGAGGTTGTGACTCCTTCCCCACAGTGTTCCTGGCTAGGACCAACCAGCACTGGAGAGAGTTCAGAAGAAGCAAGGGGAGATCTTGCTGACCCAGAGCAGCCAGAGCCTGGGACTGCTTCTCATTATCACCAGAACAGCTTGGTGCAGACAGCTTTCTACAGCCAAGCTGTTCTCGCCCAGGGATGGCTGCCTGAGCTGGTGGGATGGGCCGAGAGGATGAGCAGAGACTTTTCTTGAAAGAGAAAAACCAATGGGTGAGGACTTCCTGGCAAGTGGAAGCTGTAATGGCTCCGAGGAGGTTCTCTGGTGCTCACGAAAGCCTCTTGCTAATATTGGAAGTATCTTTGTTGCAATGTTTAATAATATTAATATAACAACATTATCATTTTATAATAAATTGCCAATGATATTATATATTTATAATAATAAAGTTGTAAAGATATACATGTATGTATATATTTGTGTGTTTGTGTATATATATCTATATATATATATACATACATGCCCTGTTTTTATTCTTTACAACAGCTCTGTGAGGGAGGTACTAAGATTGTTCCCATTTTACGGATGAAGAATTTGAATCTCAGAGAGGTTAAATGCCCTGCTCTCAGCAACATCATCTAGCAATTTCAGAAGCAGCAGTAAAACCAGCATTAAAAATTAAAATGTCTTTCTGACATTGAAACTAGGATTTTTTTTTGGAGGGGGGTGTAATTGATATTAAAAAAGGCTTTTGCCTTTTATTTTTCAAAATACATGCAAAGACAATTTTCAACATTCACCCTAGAAAAACCCTGCATTCCAAATTTTTCTCTTTCCCTCCCTCCCCTTTCCCTAGACAGCAAGTAATATAGGTTAAACATGTGCAGTTCTTCTAAATATATTTCCACATATATCATGCTGCACAAGAAAAATCAGCTCAAAGGGGGAGGATGAAAAAATAAAAAACCAGCAAAAAAACAACAACTAAATAGAGCACATACTATTTGTGATCCACATTCAGTGCCCATAATCCTCTCTCTGGATGCAGAAGGCTCTCTCCATCCCAAGTGTATTGGAATTGGCCTGAATCACCTCATTTTGAAATGAGCCAAGTCCATCCCTTGTTGATCATCACAGGATCTTGTTGTTATCCTGTACAATGTTCTCTTGATTCTGTTCACTTCACTTAGCATCGGAAAGCAGCACTTTATTTGCTACATGTGGTCTGGGAAGCATCAAGAGCCACCAAGTATGAGATTAGGAGAGCTCCCTCTCACCAGAAGCTGGACCCTAGGACTGAACCAGTTCCCAATCCCATGAATGTTGAGGGAGAGAAGGGAGGGAGTGCCCCAGCCTTGCAGGTTCAGCCAAAGCATTTTTCAGGCAGATTATAATAGGAGCGATGGGTTACGGATTCGTGTTCTTGGTATTTTTCAATGTGATCTTAGGAGTCTTTTGTGCTGCAAGCATTTCTTTTGTAGGGGGAAATAAATAGCTGTCCTATATACCTACTATCTTTTCCTTCCCTTTTGCTAAAAGTCTAAGGGAGAGTTGGCAGAGTCTCAAACCACATGCTCAGTGAGAAGGAAAGAGAGAGAGATCGGAAGTTGTTTTGATTTTTTAAAAGCCTATTGAGTGAGCAGTTTTTCCAGCTCAGTAACCAGTCTTCTCTGGCACAATGTCTCTTACTTTCCCCCTCTCTCATCAAAGGGGACCTTAAGTCAGAGCGCAGGGCTATCCCAACTTTACAAATATAAAAATAGAGGAGGGATGCTCAGTCAGCAGTTTGAGGAAGCTCTGGCGATCTCAGAGGACTGCCAGCTCCATCTGAGTGGGACTCAGTGGGATGGAGTACAAAAGCAAGATGCCCTGGGTTGCATTAAGAGGGCAGAGCTAGGGACAGGGACATGCTACTGTCTTCTCCCCCAGTAGACTTCATCAGCAGTACTATGTTTCTTTAATTGAATTTATCCGAGTTTTCCATGTACTTAGTACAAATACCAGAGCTGATCAGATTAATAATTTTTCTGTGGGATAATTTGGAAAGGCATTTGGCTGAACTGATGTCATCTGACTGGTAACAAATTTTGTCTCATGTTTTAAGTACACGGTGTATGTTATTATTGTAGTTCTAAATTCTTTTATATTGTGAAAACTGGGAAGCCATTGTGTCAGAATTAGACAAACAATTTTTAAAAATCTGGATGCTGTTAAATTATGAATTGAGTTTTCAAAAGAATGCAACAAAACTAGCTATTTGAAAACTGATAAGTATTTAATGGGGTATATTTTATTTTAAAACACATAATAGTCACAAGGAGTTTACTATAACAGAGTAAATTTTTATTTAAAAATTTTTAGCTCTCACATAAAAATTATGAAAATGTGCAGGATGGGGCAGCTAGGTGAGCAGTGGATAGAACATCCACTTCCATTTTAAAGTATCTGATAATTTTAAAAGATAGACGAGTTCAATTTCCAAGTTAGACCTTTGTGAATTTAAAAAAAAAAAAAGATTTTTCTGTCCGATACCTAGTGTAGATAAAGATAAAAACAGCAAATGGTATGCAAAAAACAGAAATTCTCTAAGTTTTAGGTGAATTATGGGTTCCCAATGTGATGCTATTCTTAAAGCCCTGTTGTTAATAAGATCAGATGCACTTAAATTAAAGGACCCAGATTCAAATCCTGTTTCAGACATTTACTATCTCTGTGACTCTAGGCAGGTCACTAATCCCATTGTCTCCAAAAATCCCCAAAGAAACAAAAAAGAAAATGCACAGGGTGGTTTAAGCATGTAATTTCAATACATTGTATGGAATACAAAGTATTGAATGTAGTTAAAATGTAGCTAGTTTATTGTAGTTAATTTATAAATGTAAATATATAAATATAAAATGTAGTTAACTTATGAATAAAGGACAAGTGAAATGTAACTGTTAGAAAAACATGATAAAATTAATGCTATTCAATCCCTAAACTGTGGTTAATGAAATTTGCTATTGAGGTAAAAATTCTTGGGATGATATTTTGCATATTGCATTGGGTTTTGGTTGTGAAGAGGGTCACCTTAAATTTCATAAAGCCAATAGTAGAAGATGGCATATGTGGCAGTCTGAGAACCTGGGAAAAGTTGAGGGAACAATCATTATGGGGCTAAGGTAGAAGCCTCTTGACTCAGTTTCCCCATTGTGCTATTTCCTTTTTGAACAGAAAATTTCTTAACCAGATTCATACTGAGTTTTGCTTTTGATACCCTGGAACTACATGATTGGCTGTCAGATATGACTCATGCCTGGAATCAAACAGAATTTAGGGAATTTTCCCTGTTATATGATATAGCAGGATACTATGTGTTCTTGAAAGGACAAATCTTGACATTGCTAAAGCTACGTACTTTTCATAGCAGATTTCTATAAGCAGGGTTGCTGAAGCAGTGGTTTTTATTAGTACAATACTAAATTTATAAATTTTAGATAAATGACTGATACTGGAATATCTCTGATTTACTATAATGGAATGCAAGTATGAAACATCTTACATTTTTATCTATCTTTGTTGTCAAAATATAATATAGAAATGGCATTTCCTATATTATATTCTCCTCAAAGGGAAATTAGATAAAGTAATAAGGCAAAGACAAAATGTAAAAGTTTTCTAATTAAATGGAATAGTAAAATATGAGAAAGCAGCAGGATTGGACTGTTTTCTCCAGGAAATATACTATATATAAAATTGGCTTCTAAATGCATCTAGCATAGACTCTGTGTATGTTTTAGTAATAAATCCGCAAATTGAATTAAGGATTTATTTTTAAAATTGTATTCAGAGTTGAAAGTGAAACTATTTGTTCCATTTGAAAATATCTGATAGAGTTCATTTTACAAGTTAGACCCTTATGTATTAAAAAAAGATCAGATACCTCATGTAAATAAAGAAAAAACAAATGGTTACTGAGACTGTATCTCAAGGAAATCTTAAAGAAGGGAACAGGATTCATATGTGCAAAAATGTTTGTAGCAACTCTTTTTGTGGGGGCAAAGAATTGGAAAACAAGTGGATGGCCACCAACTGGGGAGTGGCTGAAGAAGTTGTGGTATGTGAAGGTGATGGAATGTTATTGTTCTATGAAAAATGATGAACAAGCTGAAATAGAAAGGCTTAATAAATATCAGATTTATATGAACTGATGCTAAGTGAAACACGCAGAACCAGGAATACACTGTACACAGTAATTGCAAGAATGTGTGATGATCAACTATAAAAGACTCCGTTCTTCTCAGTGGTTCAGTGATCCAAAGCAATCACAGTTGACTTTGTTTCTTTTCTTTTCTTTTTTTTTTCTTTTGCTGAGGCATTTGAAGTTAAGTGACTTGCCCAGGGTCACACAGCTAGGAAGTGTTAAGTGTCTGAGATCAGATTTGAACTCAGATCCTCCTGACTTCAGGACTGGTGCCCTATCCATTGTACCATCTAGCTGTCCCCGGATATATTTTTGACAGAAAATGCCTTCTGCATCCAGAAAAATAACTAAGGAGATTGAATGTAAATCAACACATGCAATGTTCACTTCTTTTTTCTGTTTTTTTTTTTTTCCTCTCCCATGGTTTTTTCCTTTTGGTCTGATTTTTCTCTCCCAACATGGTTTATAAAATGATGTATATTAAAAATAAATCTACTAGAAAAAATTTTAAAACAACAAATGGTATACAAAAACAAAAAAAAAAAATCTAAGTTTCAGATGAAATTATGGGTTTCTAATTTGACATTCTTCTTAAAGCTCTGTCGTTAATAGGATAAGAACCATAAGGCTTGAGCTGGTTTTCATCACATGAACTAGTTATTGGAAAACCAAATTTAAGAGATTGAACTAAATCTTATTAAGTCTTGTTACTGGCAGATTGTATCAGAATTATCTAGGAATCTCTACAGGTGATTTGGAACCAGAGAAGCAGAACTCCCTTCAGAGATGCTCTGGGCCTACCCTTTGATCCAACAGACTAACTACTGGGTCTACATCTCAAAGAGATCTCAAAGAATCAACAATGTTTGTAGTAGATCTTTTTGTGGTGGCAATTGGAGATTGAGTGGATGCCCATCAGTTGGAGAATGGCTGAATAAGTTATGATATATGAGTGTAATGGAATATTACACTCTAATAAATAAGAAATAACGAGCAGGTGAATTTCAGAAAAGCCTGGAAAGACTTTTGCTGAGTGAAGTGAACAGAACCAAAAGAACATTGTACACAATAACAGCAAGATCATGGGATGATCAACTGTGACAGACTTGGCTCTTCTCAACAATGTTGTGATCCAAGACAATTCCAGTAGACGTGGGATGGAAAATTCCATCTGCATCCCGAGAAAGAATTATGGAAACTGAATGTGGATCAAAGCATCCTCTTTCCACCTTTTTGTTTTTTCTTTCTAATTATTTTCCTCTTTTGTTCTGATTTTTTTTTTTAACACAACATGACTAATGTGGAAATATGACTAACATAATTGTACGTGTATAATCTCAATCAGATTGTTTGCTGCACTTGGGGGAGGTAAAAGAGGGAGGGAGAACAAAAACTGGAGTTCAAAATCTTGCAGAAATGAATGCTGACAATTATCTTTATACGTAATTGGAAAAATAAAATACTATTAAGTGGAGGGGGGACGGGGAAGAGGGAATGAGGTCTGTTGTAGAAAGTACAAGAGATCTCCAGGAGCCAGATGACTCCAGAGGATGTCTGGGACTCACAATGTGCTGATTAAATGAACATTGGGAGGAGGTTACTAGGATACAAGGAGACTTGATGTTAGTTAATATTGATGATCATTATTGCATTGTTTTGGTCTTTTCTTTCATGGTGTTTATATTTATGTTTAAGTTTTCTCTGTCACCTTGGTGATATGTAAATCTCCCTTCTCCAAATTAGGCCTTTGTGAGCCTGATAAGCATTTTGGTCTGTAGCCTTACTTATGTAATTCTGATTATGATATGAAAAAGCTTATGGGTTTGGTTTATAGATAAGTGATCCACTCCCCCAAGAATTAAAAGGGAAAAAATCAAGAGAATTGAGGGGATTCAGATGGCAAATGGTGTGGAAATTGAATGAACCACACAGACTCCATCTTCTGACGCCATTCTGGATCTAGCCCAGTTCATTTTCCCTTCAGTTATGCATCTAGTCCAATTCTGTCTTGTGAGGAAACTTTCTTTCATGATAGGAATCATGAAAAATCTCTTGCATTGAGCCCTGTATGGCTGGGAAGTTGGTTCACCTCTACCTTAGGGATCCTTAACTCTCAGTGAGATCCAAAGAATATTGCAAATTATTTTCTCACAATTGCACATTTCAAGCAACCCATACGTCTTCTCTGAAAACTGGCCCCATATTGATCGTTACTGCTTTCATATTCTTTTAAGCATTTACAGATACTTAAGGAGAGCAGGCCATAATTTTTCTGATTCAGGAAATTGTACCTCTTCGCTTTCCCCTTCCCAAATTGGAAAGTCCCCAATCTTCCTCTAATTAGAAATTAGATTGCCTAAAATTGTACCCTCAGTAATTGTTTTCTTTTAATCAGTTGGTCTTATTTGCTTAACTGTTTTCAGCGTATAAGTTTGCTCCCCTATATTTGAGTTCCATTCCTAAAATGAGGAAGGGGCCTGGACCCAATTGCTTAAAAAATCTATATTCTCCCAAGCTGGGAACCTTTGTTTCCTCAGTCATCCAACTTTCACCTGCCAAAATAGGAAGGAGACTAGGGGAGTGAAGGACTTTGGCTCTGTATAACTTGGGGATTGGTTGAAGAAGCTGGGGATTTTAGTCTGGAGAAGAGAAGATTAAGGGAGGAGCATGAGAGTTGAGTTCAAGCATCCAAAGGACTTTCCTATGGAAGACTTGCTCTGTTTGGCTCCAAAGGGCAGAACCAGGAACATTGCATGGAAGTTAGGACAGCTCATCTAGGCCTGATGTCAGGAACAACCTTCTAATGAGCAGAGGTGCCCTCAGTGGGCGGCTTTGAGGGCTGGTGGGTGCCCTGTTCTTGGCAGTCTTCGAATGGTGGCTGGATGATCCCTTGTTGACTATGGTAGAGTGGGGATTCTTTCCAGAGAGAAGTTGAACTAGATGTCCCCAATGTCTCTCCCCATGCTTAAAATTCTGGGGTCTTGTGATCTGATATTGGTGTTTATACTTGTTCCATGCTGTTGCTATTCAGTTGTTTCAGTCATTTTGGGATCCTATTTGGGATTTTCTTGGCAAAGATACAAGAGTGGTCTCCTTTCCCCATTTATTTTACAGATGAGGAAACTGAGGCAGACAAGTTAAGTGGCTTGCTCAGGATCAGACATTTGAACTCACAAAGATGACTTCCTGACTCTAGACCTGGCCCCTGCACACCTTATCTGCTTGTTTATTCTTGCTGTCTACCTCATTAGAATTTAAGGCCAGGGTGAGTTAGGGTTGCCTTATTCTTTGGGCTTGGTATCAACAGCCCTTGGCACAGGGCTCCTGGCACCAGGCAGATAAGGGACACTCACCTGGCTCTGCCTTCAGAGAAACTGGATGCTCATGGTCCAAGTGATATTGGGCAAATCACTTGCCTTTTCTCAGTTTCCTCATCTGCAAAAAGGGAGCATTGACTGAGGCGGCCATTGGGGACCTGTCCAGTTCTAGACCTCGGATCCCGGGATTCTGGCTTGGACATTCTTTGGTTTGAACTCTTTCTCAATGATATGACTCATCTGGAATGTGTTGGAATGTTTATTGGAGAAGAACTAAAAATCCTGTTCATGTCGGCTCGGCTTCTGGTCCTCTGCTGCTCATGGAACATGGTTGTCTGCTCATTGACACAACTTTTAAAAATCTGGGACCGCTGGCCCCCAAAGGACTGCTCTTTGCATAAGAATCCCCCATTCCCTGTGGGCACATGAGGAATTCTCCAACCTGGGGTCCTTCTTTGGTGGAGAGTGAACCAGGGAGCTTCTTGCTTGCTTGGGGGCTATTCTAGATCCATCCATCCCTCTCTCTCTCATTCTTTCTGTCTCCCTTGTCTGTCTGTCTTGGTCTCTCTCACAAAGAAACGGATGAGAAAACTGAGAAAAGTTTGTCTCTCTCTGCCTCTTTCTGTATCTTATTCTGTCTCTGCTTCTTTCTTTTCTGTCTGTCAGACTGTCTATCTCTGTCTTTCTCTCTTTCTGTCTCTGTCTCTGACTCTGTCTTTTTGTGTCTCTGTTTCTGTCTCTCTGCCTCTTTGTTTCTGTCAGACTATCTGTCTTTCTGTGTCTGTCTCTCAGTTTCTCTGTCTCTCTCTGCCTCTTTCTGTCTCTGTCTTTCTCTCTCTCTCTCTCACACACACACACACACTCTTTCCAGCATATTCATATGGTCAGATCCCACTTCCCGGTCCTTGTCCTCATTAAACCTTTAATGCTCTGAGGGAATTAGGCAGGACCCCAGGGAAAGGACCAGCAGGCCCTGGGAGGGGGCACCAGTGATGGAGTACTGGGGAAGGCAGTGGTCTGAGCCGGGCTCCAGAAAGACCAGCCAAGCCAAAGGCTCAGGGTTTGGAGTCAGGGGACCAAGCCGCTGGGAGGCCTGGTCACTTTGGCAGCCTAGACACAGGGAGCTGGCAGGGCGGTGCAGGGATTTAGAGGCAGAAGGCTTGGGTTTGAATCTCGGTTTAGTTGAGGATGCTCACTTTGTCACTCTCAACCTTCTTTTCCTCATCCATAAGGGGGGGAGGGTCACAAAGGGCCACAGATTTAGAGCTAGAGGGGACCGAAGAGCTCATGTATTCTAGCTTCTTCATTTGACAGATGAGGAAACTGAGACCTGATCTGTCCCACGGCCAATGTAAGATTCAGACAAGGTCCTTGGCCTCCAGGCTCACTCCCGTAGGCGACACCAGGGTCCCTCTCTGAGGTGCCCCCAGTCCCATGAGCTGAGGGGAAGAGTACAAGTACAAGTAGGATCCGAGAGAATTCCTGCCTCTCTTTGTCCAGCCCCTGGGGGGTCCTGGGCACTCAGAGGCCCAGAAGTGCTCTGTCCAAAGGGCCGAGGGGGAGGATGGGATGGAGCAGTGGCAGAGGTCAGGCCACGCCTGTGCTGGGGGGAGAGAAGCTCCATCTCCTTATGAAGCCAGGGTCACGGCTGGGGTCCGGGGGTCGAGTATAGTCCTTGGTGAGGACAGGGGAAAGGGGGCCTCTCATCAGGTGACTGGCAATCGTTCTTCTCTCAGCTGGTTCTCTTTTCAAATTCACAGGATTGCAGAGGGACATTCTGAACCTCCAACTCTTCATTTGTTTTCCTGAGAATGTGGGAGAAGGTAAAAAGCATAAGCTCAGACCCCCTCTCACAGTCTCTCCCTAAGGTTTCCCTCATTAAGGGGGATACAGGCCCTGGGCTGAACCCTCCATGTCATTTCTGTTCCCATTGTCACCCCCATCCCAACCCCCATTCCCAAGGCCATCAGTGCTTGTGCAAGAGTCAGATGCTTGGAGGGAGTGGTTCTGTTGGCATTTGAGGGGACACAGGAGGGGGGGGATTCTATCTCAGGGATGGGAGTGCAAGTATGTCCTGATTGGATCCGGCTCCTGAGCCTCTCTTTGGCAGAAGAAACCGCTTCTGCTCCCCAGACCAGCCTCAGCCAGAGACAGAACCCGTGAACCAGCCGCCAGCCTCCCTCGGGAATGAGTCTGCTCTGCCAGACCTGGGGTCCTTAGTCTCTCCCCCCTTCTGGGACAGGGGCACTGAGTAGGGATCCCTCTGGGGTGTCAGGGGCTGGAGGGGGCATGGGCTGACCGTCTTTGCAGATCCTCAAACGTCTCTGGAAGGGCCGTGTTGAGGGTCTCTGGCAAGAAGAAGGCAACAGCGCCCCCCAGAATGGGGATGACCCCGTAGATGACGGCTGGGATGAAAGGCATCACTTCACCTGTGATCTTCACCAGGGGGGCTATCATGCTGCCCACTCGGGTACAGAGGTTGCCCAGGCCCATTCCTCTTTGGCTGAAGGATGGACAGACAGGCAGATAAATAGACAGGCAAACAGACAGACAGATAGTCAGATAGACAGACAGACAGAGGGATAGATAGAGAGGTAGATAGAGATAGACAGACAAGCCGACAAATAGACAGATAGAGAGGTAGGTACATAGAGACAGATAGAGAGATAGAAGATGGACAGATAGAAGACAGATAGACATATAAAGAGATAAACATAAGGTGGGTGGACAGATAGAGAGAAAGGCAGATAGATAGAGACCGATAGAGAGATAGAAAGACAGAGACAGAGAGAGATAATGGCAATGCTCTCCTCTCTTACACTCTCTGCCCAGTCCACATTGGTGAATCCAATGCCTTTTGGGGGAGATAGTGAATTATCTGGGCAGGGGAAAGATTCTAGTCCCTGGGGGTGTGGGGGTCATAGTAGAGAATCCCTTTTTATTTCCCCAAAAGGAAGAAGGGTGCTCAGAGTCTCAGTCCCCAAGGTTGTCCTACGGGAAGCTCCCTTAGGTTTGGAAGGTGACGTGGCAGGGACCTTGGAAGGGGCAGAAGGAGCAGGAAGTTGGGAGGGGGAGGGGGCTGTGGGGATCGAGGTAGAAAGGGAGTTTGGGGGTTCAGACTGCCCCTCTTTGCTGGCTCAAGGCCCTGGTCCTTACCGGATTACTGTGGGATACAGCTCGCTGGTGTACAAGAAGAGGCAGTTATAGGAGCTGGAAAGACAGCCCTTCCCAAAGACAGCAAGGCTGGTCCTCATTATTGACATATCTGGGGGTAGAACGTGGTGATGTCTGAAATTCAGGGGGCTCAGGAAGAGGCGGGGCATGCCCGAGACTGGGCCGGTGTTAGTTTGGACTTCCAGGACGGTCTAGACCTAGGCTGCTTCCGGGTTCTAAGCTTGTGACTCAGATCATGTTCTAGATTCAAATGAAGTTGCAAGTTCAATCATGCGACCAGCTTCTTGCTGCAACTGCCTCCCATTCCTGCCCTTTGGCAGCTTTGAACCTTTCCCCCTTTTCCTGAGTCCCCAAATCTTATGCTCTTTCCTTGGCATTTGTAATAAAACTGCTTTGTAGATGCTCTCCTGGGTGGTTCTTTACAAAAACCTGGGAGAGAGGTGCTACTATTATCCTCATTTTACAGGAAACTGAGGAAGACAAATGATCAGAGGGAAGATTTCTTTCTACCTTGCCACCTAGCTGCCTCTAAACAGTTTGTCTGTCTGTCTGCCTCTTTTCTACTTAAACTACAAACACTATCCTCTCTCTCTCTCTCTCTCTCTCTCTCTCTCTCTCTCTCTCTCTCTCTCTCTCTCTCTCTCTCTCTCTCTCCCCCACCTCTCCATCATCTATCACCTATCATCTATTATCCATTTACTACTTATTTATTTTTCACCAATCTACTTTCTATCATGTATCTCTGTCTATCATCTATTTTCTATCTATCTAACAATCACCTATCACCTATCAGGTATCCACCTATCTATCCTATCATCTATCCATCCATCCATCTATTATATCATCTATCCATCCATCCATCCATCTATCATCTATCCATCCATTCATCATCTATCCATCCATCCATCTATCATCCATCCATCTATCATCTATCTATCTATCCATCCATCTATCATCCATCTATCCATCCATCATCTATCCATCCATCCATCATCTATCCATCCATCCATCTATTATATCATCTATCCATCCATCCATCTATCGTCCATCCATCCAGCTATCATCTATCCATCCATTCATCTATTATATCATCTATCTATCCATCCATCTATTATATCATCTATCCATCCATCCATCTATCATCCATCTATCCATCCATCCATCTATTATATCATCTATCCATCCATCCATCTATCATCCATCTATCCATCCATCCATCTATTATATCATCTATCCATCCATCCATCTATCATCCATCCATCCATCTATCATCTATCCATCCATTCATCTATTATATCATCTATCCATCCATCCATCTATTATATCATCTATCCATCCATCCATCTATCATCCATCTATCCATCCATCCATCTATTATATCATCTATCCATCCATCCATCTATCATCCATCTATCCATCCATCCATCTATTATATCATCTATCCATCCATCCATCTATCATCCATCCATCCATCTATCATCTATCCATCCATTCATCTATTATATCATCTATCCATCCATCCATCTATTATATCATCTATCCATCCATCCATCATCCATCCATCCATCTATCAATCTATCCATCCATTATATCATCTATCCATACATCCATCTATCATCCATTCATCCATCTATCATCTATCCATCCATCTATTATATCATCTATCCATCCATCCATCCATCATCTATCCATCCATTATATCAGCTATCATCTATCCATCCATCCATCTATTATATCAGCTACACCATCTATTATATCAGCTATCATCTATCTATCCATCCATCCATCTATTATATCATCTATCTATCCATCCATCACCTATCCATCCATCCATCTATTATATCATCCATCTATCCATCCAACTATCATTTATCCATCATTCATCCATCTATCTATCTATCTATCTATCTATCTATCTATCTATCTATCTATCTATCATTTCTACAGTGTTCCTGGGATGTACCTGGCTAGCATTACTATTAAAAAGGAAGTAGTCCAAGTGTGTTCTTCCCGGCCTGCCCCTTCATTCATCAGGTCTCATTCCTCTTGTGGCTTCCTTCTGGACTCCCTCAGCCTCAGGTATCTTTGCCCCTTCCTTCCCTGTTTTTTTTTAACTTATTTTCCTCCATTAGAATGGAAGCTCCTTGAGGACAGGCAGGGACTATCTTTCTTTCTCTATGTATTTGTTTTCCCTTAGTGGAAAGAACAGAAGCTCTGAGCAGAGCCAGAACCAGTCCAGAATACCGGGGCTCTGTCCCTAGAAAGCTTAGCTGGAGTTGACAACCACCGGATTGCAGCAAGGCAGGAGAAACTTGGATTTTGACCCTGCCCCGGACACATGCCAGCGGGGTGTCATTCGGCAAGTCTAGCTTCTCTAAGTCTAAGTCTAGCCTCTCTCTAAGCTTTCTTATCAGTCAAATGTGTCTGCATGGCCCAGAACCCCCTCTCCAGATTATCTAGAGCCTCAGGTGGGAGAGCGCAAGCTAAGGGTCTTGAGAGTGTTAAAATGTGACATGGATATTTGCTGTTATTATTATTTTAAATGAGGGGAAGCTTAATGAGAAGAGGGCCTCCTTTGGAGGCAGGAAAGCATCCTTCTGAAACTTGCTGTCTCGGGGCCCCAGACAATAAGCTCTAAGCTACTGCCTGCTTGCTTGTCCGTACTCGTGGAAGCAGTTCTGAGACCACGATAAGATTGGGAGTTGGGAGACACACATATAGAACATGTTATTATTCCTGCACCCGTGGCAGTGGCCGTACACATTCATACACCCTTGAGCCCTCCCCTGTCCAAATATCGGCCCCTGGGTTAGATTCAGGGGGGTCTGGGCACTGGAGGTGCAGATGGCTTGGGGCAGGCAGAGCCTTTTGCTTTGGGACAGGTCGAGGCCCAGCTGACAAATTCCTTGGTCCCCCTTCATGCATCAGGTCCGCCCAGAGATGGCGGCCGTGAGTCTTTGCCCCACAGAATCTGACTTACAGAGGGGGTGACAGAGGAATATTTGGGCTTGTTCGGGTCAGAGGCTCTTGAGAGGCTGTGTGGGACTGTGGCCAAAGTCCTAGGCCCAGGTGCTAATCCTAGTCTTGTGACTAGGATAAATAACTAATCCCCAAGGTCTCTGCTTCCCTGTCTACACCCCACAGCCCAAACTGGCCTAAGCCCTAGTAGTCAATCAGCCTTCTCACCTGAGGGCACAAAGATGTTGGCGAGGATGGCAGTGCCAGCCAGCAGGAGGCAGGTGCCCTGGGTGATCCGGCGGCCCAGGTAGCTCAGGCACAGGACAGAGATAAACTTGGCCGGGATGTCGACGCTACCAAAGATGATCTGGAGCATGTAGATATTGACTCCGAAGTCCTCCACGCCCATGGCCAGGCTGTAGTAGGCGAATCCTGTGGCGAACCTGGGGAGGGGAGATCCAGGCTGGCCAGAGTGGCCGATGGGAATCCTCTGAGCCCGCGGGCTCCCAACGTGCAACGCTGGGAGAAACGAATTCAGATCAAGCATCCCAGTTTGCTTCGTCTCCTGCACTGTGCTTGGGATGACAGGGCTTTGTGATACAGAACGGGATCTTTGATCATTAACATGACTGCAAGAGCGGATGGGAGAGGGTGTGTTCCCACAGGAGCCTTCCACCTATTAGCCCCAGAGAGTGTGGTAGCAGACCCCAGTGCCCCAAGAAATGGGGAGCCTGGACCTTGACCTTCCAGGGATCAAAAATGGGTAATGGAAGCGTGTGAATGAAAAAAGAAGCAGGGCCGGACCTTCGCTGGGGCCATGATGATGGAGCCTACGTAACTCCCGAGGGAAGGACCATAACGTCGGGGAGGGGAGGTCATGGCGTGCTGGATCCTTGCAGGGCAGCTGGAAGCCTTTTGGGGAGAGAAAAATGGACCGATCCAGATGTCCGTGTGGGCTCACTAAGTGGGGGTACGAGTCAGAGGGACTCTATGTGAGACTCTCTGGAACTTTGTGGGCTCTGGAGGAGTGCGGGGCTAGCGGCAGAGCAGCGCGGTCTGTCTCTGGCCACCCAGAGGTCGGGGTCCAGCTCACCAAATGATACAGATGCAGCAAGATATCCGGCGCAGGATGGGATTCTGGAAGAGGTTCATCATGCTGTAGGAAGATTTTCCCAAGGCGATCTCCTTATGGAGGTTGAGTTTCAGTTCCTGGGGGCAGAGGGAGGCCCGGGCTCTGCTTAGTTATGTTGGGCTCTCGGGACCAGTCTGGGTGAGAGTGGATTCCTTCCTTCTTCTCTGTCCCCAAGGGACCCTCTGTCTGTCTCTCTGTCTCTCTCTCTGTCTCTCCTTTCTCTCTCTCTCTGTCTCTGTCTCTATCTCTGTAATCCTATCCTCATTACATTTTCTAGCCCCTTGGGAGCTCCTGTGACTAGGTACCCTTCCAATGGGCATCCGCCCAGCACCACAGGGCACAGGACCCCAAGTGTATAAAGTTCCTCTCTCCCCAGCGCCACAATCACTCCTATTTCCCAGAAGCTGACCCCAATGCTCAGTGGCAACCTTCTCTCCAGAATGGTAGGGAAGCTCCTGGGATGACTCGAATGACCTCTCTGAAAGGGCCTTGCTTGGACTGGACTCAAACTCCTCCTCCTTGAGAGAGCTGAGGTAATGGTGGGTAAATAATGGAAGCTTGAACGCCCCTTGACCTTTAGAATAGAGACTCAGGTCATGTATTTCCAAGGATTGTTCCCATTTGACTGAGAGTTTGAAGGACTGAGGAGCTCTTGGCAAACCCTAAGCCTCTGATGAGCATCAAAGTGGGAAGCCGAGGGATAGTGGCGAGGATGATGATGGGGACAAAAGACAAGAAGGAGAAAGAGCTAAGGAGAGGGAGAGATGTGGGGAGGAGAGCCAGGAAGGGAAGAGGAGGAGGAGGAGGACTGGGGCTCCATCCTAGTTCTTAGCTGACTGCGACCTCCAAGCTCTCAAGTCCATGTTCTGAGTCTTTGCCCAGTTCTCCCTCACCTCGGGTGGAGGAGCCATGGCAGGGAAGGGGCTGTGGGCCAGATGGGACACGTGCCCTTCCAGAATGAGCAGGTCTCGGCCCACGATGAAGCTGAGCTCTCCCAGGCCCCCCGAGGGCTGATGCCTCTATCTCTGCAGCCTAGTACCTGCGCGGGTTCCTGCTCCTATGTTCGGAGCTCCCTTTCCCAAACCAGAGGTCACAGGGAAATAGCACAGGGATGGGCTCCGGGAATCATTTCTCTGCTTAAGGTGTTTCCCTGGATCCCGTCGCCGGATCTGTCCTTCCTTCAGTGATCCCAGCCCTGCTCCTTCACTCCCCCTTCCTGAAGATGCCGGCCTTCTGCTTTCCCCCCCTCCAGGCTTTTGTCCCTTCTACTCTCTAGGGCTCCCTTTTCTACCCAGGCCTTCAATGCTGAGCTAAAAGTCACTTTTTCCAGGAAGGCTTCCTCGATTCCCTCAAATCTTCCCTTTAGATTTTGAAAAGCTTCCTGATAATCAGAGCTATGTGGAGGGAGTGTTGGTTCCCTGTCGGTCATGGGCCTCCCCTCTCTTCCCCTCACAAGAGCTCCTGAAGCAGGGGCCGGCCAGCTGACCCCTTGCCAAGGAGGGGCTAACTCTCCAGTTAACTCTGATGGGGCTTCTTGGTTAGGGTTGGTGGGATTGGGCGGCTCTGGAGAGCGCTCTGCACTTTGCACTTTCCTGATCCACTCCCCATGGAGCCTCATCCTCGGGACTTATCTGTGTTCGTGTCTCCTGGAAATCGGGAAGGGAAGGGCCAGGCTTCTCTGTGTTCTGGATCTCCCCCAGACCCAGAACTGTGCTTTGTACACAGAAGGGGCTGAGGGAGCATTCTTGGTGGCTGATGACGCTTCCCTGCCCTCAGAGCAGGCTTACTGGCCCTCTCTCACTCCCCACAGGTCTGGTCGGGAAGGCCCCAGACTCTGGCTGAGTGTCTCCGGCTCACATAAGGCCGTGGGGTCACTCCTCCACCCTCCCCTCCCGGACCCCTGCAGGGCCTTAAGGGTGGCAGGGCCCACTTGAGTGGGGGCACACCGGGCTGATCCTCGCCACCCTCCTGGGATTTGGACGGGAGAAGTTAGCCACTGCCCTCTGATCTTAAACAGCCTGGCCCCCACGCCAGCTCTGAGGCTGCATTCACTTTCCTGCTGAGCACTGCGACTGTGTTAGGGGGTGAATATTCCTGGAGGGAATCGAAGGGGTCTCTTTTGAAGAGGGAAATCCCTGATGTTCCCCCAGCTCTGCCAGCCTCCTCTCCCAGCCTAGAACCCCTTCCCTGACTGCCCCTTCCATCCCCATGTGCTCCTCCATCACCTGCTCCTGAGTATCCCTCCATCCCCAGTCTTGGAGTGCTCCCCTCCATCCCCAGTTCCCAAGTGCTCCCCTCCATCCCCAGTCTTGGAGTGCTCCCCTCCATCCCCAGTTCCCAAGTGCTCCCCTCCATCCCCAGTCTTGGAGTGCTCCCCTCCATCCCCAGTTCCCAAGTGCTCCCCTCCACCCCCAGTTCCCAAGTGCTCCCCTCCATCCCCAGTCCCCAAGTGCCCCCTCCATCCCCAGTCCCCAAGTGCCCCCTCCACCCCCAGTCCTGGAGCTTGTCCTCCTCTACCTCCAGGCTGAGCTTGTCGCCGTCCTCCTTCCTGCCGTTGAAGGCTGCGACCCTCCGGAGCTCCTTCAGGGCCTTTGAGGACTTCCCAGACAGGACCAGCCAACGCACAGACTCAGCCACCCACCTGGGTGGGAAAGAGCATTGGTCTGGAAACCAGGAGACCAGGTTCTAATCCCGGCTAGCACTGACTTGCTGTGGGTGCCTTTCCCTCTCTGGACCTCAGTTTCCTTATCTGTAAAATGGGGGGGTTGGATTGGAAGATCTCTTGGCTCCCAAGCAGGCCTGGCCTTCTGCCTGAGGGGAGGGGCAGGCTAGGAAACCTGAGCTGTTCTGCCCTGGCTTTCTTATGCCCTCTGCCCCTTGGCCCAGCTCCCCCTTCCCGCTGCTCTGTGCCCCCACATGCTGCCTTTCCATTCTTCCCCTTCCAAAAGCAACCTCTGGGCCAGGGGCCATGTTTTCCTGGACTCCTGGGGGCTTGGTATGCCAGGCAGGTGGGAGTGGGAAGGGCCGGGGGGGAGGGGGCTCTGGCTCTGCTCAGCCTCTGGGAGTGTCCTTCCTGAGAGAGGGCCCAGTTCCTGGCTTCAGACCTGTGTGGGGGTAGGGTGGGCTGGTGGGCACCTCCCTGGCTGCAGCTTAGCCAGGGGACCACCCTGCTCTCTGGAAGTGGAGGAGCCCAGTCTTTCCTTGCATGGGACAGTCCCCGCTGGCTCAGGAGTCTCAGCCCCTTGGCTTGGAGGCAGGAAGAATCTGGATGTGAATCCTGCTTGTGACCCTTCGGAGCTATATCACTTAGCCCCTGACCTTGGGGACCTCGCCTGCCCAAGGGGAGAGCAGCCCCACAGTCCTGGTCTCTCAGAGCCGTTGGGAAGCCCACCGGCTGCGTGTCTCATTCAGAGATGGGGGACTTTAAGCCCCTTACTGCCCTGGAGAGGGGACCAGAGTGCTCACAGACTCACAAATGGGGGTTTCTCCAGGAACGGAGGCCTTGCCCAGAGGCCATGAAACTCCACAGGCCTCGGGTTCTTGGCTTATTGGGCGGCCCTGGGGTGGAATGCGGGGCTTAGGGGCCCGTGGGCCCCGTCCTGGCTCTAAGCTTCCTGCCGCAGCAGTGGCCACCATGGCAACCTCCCTGCTCAGCTGCCCCTGGCTTCTCCCCAGTTCCTCCAGAAGGCCTGATTAATTTTCCTTCAAGATTAAGAAGGAGCAGCACAGACAAGAATAGCTACTGGGATCTTGCTCAGTCTTTAAGGGAATGCTTGTCCTCTGGGTGGGGCCTCCGTGTGATTCAGTCTATTCTATAGGCTCAAGGAGGGGACATGTCCAAAATCAGGGCAGCAGGTGTGAGAGCCAGAGTCCAAATCCCCTTGGGTGCAGAAGGACGGAGGGCCAGGCCCCTGCCACCATCCTGCTCGTTATCTCCTCCATCCCCACAGATCTGAAATGGTCCCTTCCATCCGGAGGCCAAATGGTGCAGCCCGTGGCCCCTCTGGAGCACAGAATTCTCTTCTCTGCCTCCTCCTAGGTCCCACCAACTCATTCTCTTTAGAGTCACAGCAGTTGTTAAGGATACAGGAAGGCCAGGCCTCCTTGCTTCCCTGACTGGCTGTCCTGCCCCTGCCTGGTGGAGGACGTGGAGGTGGGGTAGGGACCTTTTGAGCCATCACGACAAGGCCCTGAGACTCAGGAAAGCTAGGATGAGCAGCAGCCATGTTGGGATGATCCAGAGAGAATGACTTTCCAGCATTCCAGGACCTAAACATGGTTCCACATGGTACCAGGGAGCTCTGGGAAAATGGACTCCCTTAAGGGAGTTATCCAATGCTTGACTTTCTGAGGTAGGACTCCCAGCTTCTGAGTGTCCCTGGTCGGGTTGAGCCAACATGCTAAGACACACAAGCTGTCCAGTCCAGACAGATGAGAAGGGAAAGGGTGAGCTAGGGGGCTTAGGGATCTGGAGGTAGAGGCAGGAGCTCCTTTAAGCTTGGTCTCTGGGTCCCTTGGAAGCAGACGGTATGTGGGTGTGAGGGGAGATGCTTGGAGGGGAGAGAGGGGGTCCTTGGGGAACATACCAGGAGGAAAGGAAGAAGATGTAGTACGGAGTGGACACAATGAACTGCAGCCAGCGCCACTCGGTGAGGCCGTACGCCAAGCCGGGGAGAATGAACTGGCCGAAAGTATAGCAGTAGCCGGTGAATGTCGACTGGATGGCCCGAACATGGGTTGGCACCCACTCGATGCCTGGGGAGAGCACATGGGCGCTGGGCTCCCCTCTTGCCACCCACACTCCCCAGCACTACCTGCCTGGGACTGGCACCGATAGCAGGCTTGAAAAAGATCCCTGGGTGGGGGAAAGAGTCTGCGTTCCCACCTTAGACTTTCTGGGTTCTGGAACCTCAATATTTAGAACAGGGGGTTCTAGCTAATTTTTAATCCAGTCCCCTTTTTGTACAGAGAACCAGGCCCAGCAAGGGGAGGTCACGGACTGAAAATCCTTCTTGAA
The DNA here is from genome assembly GCF_048593235.1 of Sminthopsis crassicaudata. Classification (NCBI taxonomy): domain Eukaryota; kingdom Metazoa; phylum Chordata; class Mammalia; order Dasyuromorphia; family Dasyuridae; genus Sminthopsis; species Sminthopsis crassicaudata. Next base: position 249,061,169 of record NC_133622.1, read on the forward strand.
GCCCACCCCTCTTCTTTTACAAGCAGAGGGCATGAGATGGGCCATGGACCACATGGGTGGTGAGAAGCTGGGGATTCTGGGGAATCATTGTGACAAAGGGGAAAGAGGGCCAGCTTTTGGGGGTTGGGCCTGGATCTAAAACCCACCTCTGGAAATGTGAAGTTTAACCTCCATGGGCCTTTTCTAGACAATGAGGGGGCTTCTGGGGCCCCAGTGGCTCCAGATTGGTGCCTTACATTCTCCCCTCAGGGTCTCTGCTGAAGAAATGGGGGGCCCACTCACACAAGATCGCGGTACTGAGCGTGATGCCTGAGAGGCTACCGCCAGTCAAGAAGCGGAAGATGGCGTAGGTCAGGAAGTTGGGTGAGAAGGCCGAGCAGGTGCTGCTGACGGCCAGCAGCAGATAGGACAGGGTCAGGATGGGCTTCCGGCCAAACCTGCACAAGGACGCAGAAGGTCAAAGGGAACACCGTCCCCAGATTGAGGCTCTGCTCCGGGGCCCAGCCACGTAGCTCCCTCTGGGGACGGCACCCCCGGCTAATTGTGTTTGCTATTAGACTTTGGATTAATGAGTGAGGGATCGTCTGCCACTTCTGGTTGGCTCCAGCATCACAGGATCCCAAGCCCAGCGACCCACCCTGACTACCCTGTGCCCAGGGGTCCCTGGGAGCTCACCTGGCCAGGCCTTCCTGCAGTGAAAGGGAGGGACGGGAAGGCTGATGGCTAGCTAGGATATAGGCCCCTCCTTGTTGGGGTACTCCCAGGCCCAGTGACCTACCCTGACCACCCTGTACCCAGGGATCTCTGGGAGCTCACCCACCCAGGTCTTCCTGGAGGCCAAAGGGAGGGATAGGAAGGGATATGGGGGCCCTTCCTTGTGGGGTGAGGTGGGAAGGCGGGTCCAAGACCTGTGGGGGGTCACCTGTCTGACAAGCTTCCGAACACAATTCCTCCGATCAGGACGCCAGCCATGTACAGGGACTGGGCCATCTCCTTCAGCTGCCGCAGGTCGCACACCAAATCCCACTGCAAGACAGAGACCGCAGACCACTCAGATTAGGCACAGGGGCCCTCCAGGGCCTCAAGGACCTCTCTGTGCTAATGTAGAGTGAGGTGAAGGGGGGAACACGGGGAGGGGGCCACTGGGCCCCACTCCACCATCCTGCCTGGCCCCTTGGTCCTGGTGGTGCTTGTGCCTCGATTAACCCGTCCTCCCCCACGAATGGCCGGATACCCCCTGACTCCCCCGAGCAAGACGCCCTCCCGGGGCCAGGGAAGCTCTTTCCCTAGCTTCCTTCAAGACTCAGCTGAAACCCCGCCTTCTGTAAGGGGCCTTTCCTTGTCCCCCACAATTCTTCCTCCAGACCGCTTGTAAGCGCACGGCTCTCTGGGGCCTGTCCCATAAGTCAGGGGGCTCCCTGAGGGTGGGAGCTCTATTCTGGCCTCCCTTTGGCCTCAGTAATTAGCACAGTGGCAGGTATGAAGAAAGGACTTAGTCAATGCTTGGCTGGCTAGCATCGTTTCTGAATGAAGGACCAGAGAGAAATCTCAGGAGAATTGGCCTCCTCCCCAATATAAACATTTAAATGATAATAATGGTTAATATTTATCTAGGGCCAAGTGACTTATGAATATTAATTACCTCGCCAGAGCCTTCCAACAACTGTGAAGGTGCTATTATTATCCCCATTTTACAAATGGGGAAACTGAGGCTCGGGTTTAGTGACTTCCTAAGGTCATACAGTTGCTCTGACCACTGACATCTGAGCCAATAGACATCTGAGAAGGTAAGGTCCTGGAGGGTGGGCCTGTAGGCCTTCTTTTTTTTTTTTTTTTTTTTTTTTGTTATATCCCTTGCAGCCACGACAGAGTCTTCATACTCAATATACTAAATATTTTACATTCAGTAGGCTTTTAATAAGTGCATGTTCGATAGAGTTCAACTAAAATCCAGAACCCAAAGGAGGAGCTTCAGGAATGGCCTGCCAATTGGTCCAGCCCAGCTCTGGACCCTTCTCTCCTTCCTCTCAATTCTGATCCCTTTAATTCGATAGAACTAGGGACCCAGAACACCCACAGTCTCTGACTATGTCCTGTCTTGACCTGGTCATTTCTGGTCTCAATGACGTAGTAGCCATAGCCCCACTCCAACATACTGTTACTGAGAAATAGCTACTCAGTTAAATTCAACCAACATTTATTAAGTGCCTACTGTGTGCAGGGCACTAGGCTGGGCTGTATGATACAAAGAAAAATGAAATCAGGGCAACCAGGCAGTGCAGTGGATAGAGCACTAGCCCTGAATTCAGGAGGACCCAAGTTCAAATCTGATCTCAGACACTTAACACTTCCTAGCTGTGTGACCCTGGGCAAGTCACTTAACCCCAACTGCCAAAAAAAAAAAAATGGAATCTAGTTCCTGCCTTTTAAAACTGTTCTGGGGGGCTGAAAAATGCTAAGTCTGTCAGCTGACCTGAGGGGAAAGGGGCTTGGGGCCTACCTAAGCTTGGGGAGCTTGGAGAGCAGAGCCGCAGAGGACAAGAGCAGGCTAGCAGGGGACAAGAAGAGAGGCTCAGCTCCCTGGGGCCCAGAGGGGAGGCTGAGCCCTGGGACAGAGCAGGACAGGGAGGAGAGGAGCCTGCCTTGGGCCTCGACGGGAGGCTGGTGCTCAGGCTTCTGCCCACAGAGGAAGCCGGGGCCTTGGGAGGGCTGGGGGCTTGCCTCAGGGAGGCCGGTGCCCCACATCGACAGGAGAGTTTGGGGGCCGGGGGGGGGGCAGAGGGGCCAGGACTGCTGTAGGAGCCTTTCCATTGTTCTGTTTCCCTCCTGGAGATTGGGGGTGGGTGGGTGTAAGGTTGTCTCCTCAATCACCCTAATTCCTCCAGCTTCTTTTTCTCCCCTTATTACTAAAATGAACATTTCTGGCACAATATTGAATAATAATGGGGCAACCTTGCTCCACCCCGATCTTATTGGGGGGGGGCTGGGCTTGGAGATCACAGACCTCAAATTGGAACTTTGGAGAGTGTCTAGGGCAACCCTTCCATTTTACAGAAGGGGAAACCGAGGCCCAGAGAATGGAAGGGACCTTGCTCATGAAAGTGAACTTATGGGAGAGGCAAGATTTGAATCCAGGTCCGTGGGACCAGAGGCAGGCTTTGGCTGACGGCTCCACAAGAGGGCCCTTGCTGCTCCAAATCACCTGATCAGATTAGGGGGATGACGGCAAGAAGGAGCAGAGAATGGGGAGAGCCGGGCAGAGCCGGCCAGAGTACACAGAAGAGGGAAGGATTTCCGAGCTGGAAAGCCGGGGCTGGGACGCCCAGATTCCCCGAAATCCTTCATTCCACTGAGCTTGAGCCCAGAGAGCGAGGGGCGAGCTTGGCGTCTGCAGTGGAAAGAGCTCCCAGGGGATTCAAGTCTTGTCACCCACAGACTAGTCCGACCCGAGAGGAGACTTAGTGCTTTCACGATCCCGATTGGAAGACTGACTTTCAGGTCTGTGACTGCGGCTGATCCGGCTAACCTTGGCGCCTCAGTTTCCCCACCTGTAAAACAGCTCACACTGCCCCTGTTTGCAAGCAAAGTGCTTTTTTAGATTCGTTTCCCACCCGGGGGAACCGGGAGGAATAATGGTGGCAGAAAGACCTAGGCTAGAATCCCCCCTCGGCCACTTCCCGGTCCGACACTCTGAGCCTCAGTTTTCTTATCTGTAAAATGGACTAAATCCTGGCCCTGCTCCCAGGGAGGCTGTGCGAGCCGGTGCGGCCGCGGTTATTGCCCCGGGGAGGCCGGGGAAGGGCCGCTCGGGGCCCCCTTACCTCGGTGACGATGGTGGAGGCGAAGAGACTCGTGTCGTAGACCCAGCCGTCCAGGCAGGGCTCGGTGCGGGCGCCGGTGCCGTTGGCCGGGGTGGCGTTGGCCGGGCCGGGAGCGGACACGAACCTGCGGCAGCGCTCGGGCGCCCCGTCGGGCCCGAGGGGCGGCGCGGCGGCCGGGCCCGAGGCGTTGGGGGCCGGCGCGCAGTGGTGCGGCGGCGTGGCGGCCGTGAAGATCTGCAGCAGGTTGTGGCTGGCCATGAAGAGCACGGGCAGGGAGAGCAGCAGCACGTGCAGCACCTGGAAGGGGCCCAGGCTGCCCACCCTGTCCAGGATCTCCGAGAAGCTCATGGCCGCGCGCGGAGGACGCCGGGGACTTCCTGGGGCTGCCCGGCGGACCTGGGGGTGACCCAAGAGGGGCACGGTGGGGAAGGGCTCTCAGGGGCAGCCCGGCCCCTCCCCCGGAGGCAGGGACGAGGCCCAGGGGGCAGCCGGCGCTCCGGGCCGGAGGACGCGCGGGCAGGCCTGGGGGGCCCCTCCCGGAGCAGCCGAGAGCCGCTGGGCGTTCATCGCCTGCTCTACCTTCCTTGCCTCAGTTTCTCCTTCTGTGAAACGAGAGGGTGGGGCCGGCTCAGCGCTCCTTTCCAGCTCTAAACCTGGTCTCCCAGAGGCCAGCGGGTCCCTAAGTGCCGGGAGGGGGGGGGGAAGGGGGGGACCGACGGCGGGGGCGGAAAGCCGTCCTCCCGGGGGCCCCGGGGCGGGACAGGCAGGAAGGGGCGCGCGGCTCTCCTAACCTGGGGCGCCGGAGATTTCCGTGGGCCCCGCTCCTCTGGGGCTCCGGGGCTGGGGAAGGCAGCGCTCGCTCCCTTCTCTCCCTCCTTCGGGAACAAAGTGTTTGTCTGCCCCCCAGGAGGGTTTATATAAGGCTTAATCTGCTCCCCGGGCTAATGTTTGACTTTGTTTAGAGGGATTAACACAAACAGGAAAGAAGGGGCGGCCTGACCTGGGGCCCAGCAGAGCCCAAAGTGCAGCCTCAGCAGAGGGTCCCATCCGGGGCCCGGGGGGTGTCCGGGGGGAGGCTGAGGCCCCTCCCCGGCCCTGCGCCCGGGCCTGGGGCAGTGGGAGGGGTCGCGCCAGATGGGAAGAAGTGGCAGCCCCGGGGTGGGGGAGGGCCCGGAACTTCGCGTCCCCCCCTCTCCCCCCGCTTGTGGTCCCATGCTGGCAGGACTTAGCCTGGGAGAAATCTCGGAGGCGGCCCGCTCCTCCCGGAGCAGAAGGGGAGCTGGGAGGGGGACCTGCCCAAGACACGGTGGGGGGGGGTAGAGAAAGGTAACAAGGACCCAGATCTCCCCCAGTCAGTCATGCAGAAGGAGCGGACTCATGCGCTTCCCCCCTCCCCCCCAGGTAACAGGACTTTGCAACTAACCTGTCTTGGAGCCTCAGTTTCCCCACCTGTAAAATAAGTTCACACTCTCCCTCTCATTGGGTTAAGCAAAGTCCAGGGCAGGTGGACTCCTGGGCCGAGAGGTGGGCCTTGCCCTCACAAGGTCTCAAAAACTGTAAAGAGCAGAGCCAGGATCTCAGCCCTGGCCCTGGACCCCTGACCCTGCACTCCCTGGAGCCTGAAGTGGTTGGAACGGATGTCGGGCACTGTCCTGGGCGCTGGGGCATGATGGAAGATGGCACCCCTGCCCTCCAGGAGCTTACAGTCTGGAGGACTGTACAGCAGGCTGGCTGGGGAGCAGGAGGAGGGTTGGGCGAGCAGGGATTTGATTAGGCTTCCAAAGGCCGGGGGTGCCTTCCCGAGTCACAAACATAGAGCTGGACTCGTCCCCCCGGTCAGGTGCTTGGGTGGGCTGGCACAGCATCCCCTGCTGAGTCTTCCAGCACCAGCCATGTCTGGCACCGAGGCAGGAGAAACAGTCCAATGGTGGTCTCCATGGAAACAATACACCTGGATTTATTCGCTTTTTGAGCATTTGGGAGTCTTCGAGGCTCTTCTCTTGGCTTTCATACCCTTGGACTTTCAACCAGGGGAGAGGAAGGCCCCGGATGCCCAGGGGCAACGGCCTCGGACCCACATATGTGCTCATCTACCCGAACCTCTTGTCCTTATCTGACTTCTCCCTGCCGCCATCCTTCTTGGGCGTAGAACAGGAGGATCCACCTGCTGGGGAACTGGCCCTGGTCTGAACCATGGGAGGCGCTGGCCAGCTCCGCTGAGCTGACTCTGCGTTCAGCAGTTCCACACCAGGCTTTTCCCTCCTCTGGAGCAGAATGAAGGAAATGGGCTCATGAGGACGCACACAAAATGTCTAGATCTTAATACGGTCTGTAAAGTTTTTGAATCTCATGTGGCTTTTGTGCGGAGGAAAAATAAATAGTTGCTTATATTTGATACCCCACAAAGGGAATCCTGTTTCCTGCAATTTAACGAGACCCTGATCTGAGACGGTCTGCAGTCTATTTTCTTTGCCATCAGTCAGGAAGACCTGATTTCAAATCTGACCTCAGATACTTGGCGTCCAACGTGGGGCTGGCACCCTACTTCCACCAAAGTTCTCCTGTGACCAGGAGATTAGGTGAGTATTCTAATAGAAATAAGGAACTTACCTTGTTAAGGACTAAATCAGCAATCTCTAGTAACTGAGATGGGGCAGATGTTAGGTAAATCCTGGGCCTCAGCTGACCCTGCTCCAACCCCAGCCCCTGCCTCATCTAGCAATGCTATAGAGGATATAATTAAGATAATTGATGAGAAAAGTTTACTTGTTCCCATCCCACAAATGAATAATCTCTTACACTCATTGATTCGCACGTCCCCTTGGTTCTTAAATGAAGAAAAACTACGTATAGATAAATGGAAGCTAGTGGGACTTGACATGAAAGAAGTTTACTCAAAAAATGGGCTTTGTCAAATTTTCCCAGAGGTATTTTATCTATACAACTTGATTCTATTAGACTTAAGGTATCCAGAAGAGTTTAGAAGAAGGAAAAGTTCTAAAAAGGCACAGAGAAGGAAGCCTGAGGAACAAAAGATAGAAGATAGGCAAACTCAGGACATTGCCAGAGGGCAAGGGGATTTGAACAAGGAATCTGAGTGTGCAGACTCTTGATCGTCCAGAAGAAATTTCAACCCCACCTAGAGAGCAGATTATTGACCAGCCCACATCCACTCCACCTTCAGGGACGGAGGGAGGAGGAGTAGTGGGAGGGGTGGTGACATCCTCAGCGCCCCCCCCTCCTCCTACACAGAGCCCCCCCCCCCCCAACAACTGCCCACTCCTGTAACTAGATTAGAAAGAGGGCTTATTGAAGCAATTGAAAATGGAAAAGAAGTAGATAATGATTTCAAACTTCAAATTTTTCCCGTGATTCAACAGTATAATTCTGCAGGTCAAGAGAGTAGAAGATATGCTCCTTTTAATATGGCTGTCCTTAAAAACCTGAAAAAATCTTGCACTGTCTTTGGGGCTACATCAGATTACGTTAAGATGTTAATACACAATTTGGCTTATGAAACCTTAACCCCTAGTGACTGGAAAGTCATTGCAAAAGTGTGCTTAGAACCTGGACAAAATTTGTTGTGGTTTTCTGAATTTACTGAGCTCTGTAGAATTCAAGCCCAACAAAATAGTCAAAGTGCAGCTAATACTTCCATCACCTATGACCTCTAATAGGTGTAGGTTCTTATGCAGACGCTTTGGTACAGATTAATTACTCCATAACAGCATTTGAGCAAATTTCTGCTGCTGCTATCAAAGCATGGGCTTCTCTCCCCAGTAAAAACTACAAGGGTGAGACCTACACAAAAATTGTACAGGGACCAAATGAACCTTTTGCTGATTTTGTGGCACGTTTGCAGACAGCTGCCATACAGGCTAATGGTGAAAATGAAGTAACAGACACTTTGGTGAGGCAACTTGCTAGAGACAACGCCAATGAGGTTTGTAGAAGGATTATACTAGGCATAGGGATGCTCCTTTAGAGGAGATCATAAGACGCTGTGCCGCAATGGGCACAAATACCTTTTATAGCCAGGCTATGGTGCAGACTTCCCAAGATCCCAACATGGGGAGACAGGATCCCTTTTGGCAAGGGGTTTCCAGAGAGACTCGTAAATGCTTTCAATGCGGTAAAGTAGGCCATCTGAAAGCTCAATGTTGGCATAGAGACAGAGTGAGAAGACAGGCTGGGAGAACAAGACCCAAAACCCCATGTCCAAAATGCAACAGAGGACTCCATTGGGCCTCAGAGTGTAGACTGATTCAGGGAAACGGGATGAGGGGCCCAGCTCCAGGGCCTCAAGCAAAAAACACTTGGGGCATGATGGCAGCCGATGCCACACCCAGAGAGTGCCTCCAAGTCCAATACCCAGACATGACCCATCAGCCAGGAAGCCATCTGAGGGGAGAAAGGGATTACACAATCAGTCAGCCAGGAAGCAACATGATGGGAGAAAGGGACTACAATTAGGGAGGATAGAGTTGTATGCAGCTGGGACAATTGAGATACCCCCTGGAGAGGTGAAATCTGTTCCTCTCCAACCTATGGATCCCTTGCCTCCAGGCACAGTAGGCTTGACCATTTCACCTCCTGAGAGTACTTACAAGACAGTGTTCATTCATACACTGATGTGGGAAACTGGGGAATGTGTAGATAATATCCCAGTCACTAACACAGGGAGACAATGTGTGACTTATCAACCAGGAGAAGTAGTAGCATCAGGTTTATTGATACAGACTCTGAATAAGCAACCTGGTGACAGTCACCCATGTTCAGACTCCAAGCAGAAAAACCCAGGAATATACTGGACAGCAGCTGTGACAGCTGACCGACCTATGCTCACCATCTATATAAATGGCATAGCATTAGAAGGACTGGTGGACACAGGTGCAGATCGCACAGTCATTAGAGGTGCCAACTGGCCCAGTCACTGGCCAAAGAAAAAGGCAGACACCTACATGTCTGGGGTAGGAGGATCAATAGCAGCTGAAGTTAGTGCTACCCCTTTAAGATGGGTATTTGAAGGTGAAACAGGAGTTTTTACTCCTTTTATAGTTGAAAAAATCCCCATCAATCTGTGGGGAAGAGACATTTTACAACAATTAGGGTTAAAAATGAGTACTTCGGTTTTTTAGGCAGGGCTGCTGTTGAAGGCCTGCCAACACTTTCACCTGTTCCTATCCAGTGGAAAACTGATTCACCAGTGTGGGTAGAACAGTGGCCCTTAGATAACAATAAAATTCAGGCCTTACTAGATATAGTACAGGAACAACTTGACCAAGGACACTTACAGCCTTCTCTAAGTCCTTGGAATTCCCCAGTATTTGTTGTAAAAAAGAAATCTGGAAAATGGAGAATGTTGACTGATTTAAGAAAGGTAAATGAACAGATGGAAACTATGGGAACTCTTCAACCTGGACTTCCATCTCCTACTCAGCTGCCTAGAGAATGGCCTCTGTGGGTTATAGACATTAAGGATTGTTTCTATTCTATCCCTCTAGATAAGGAGGATATGAAAAGATTTGCCTTTTCAGTGCCCAGCGTTAACTTAGCTGGAGCCTTATAAAAGATATGAACGGACAGTTTTGCCACAGGGAATGAAAAACAGCCCTACTATGTGTCAAATGTATGTTGCTGCTGCTCTTAGTCCAGTAAGAAAAGCATTTCCAAAAGTAATGTTATTACATTACATGGATGATATATTGGGATGTGCACCTGAGGAACAAATGTTAGAAGCATGTCTACAAAAAAACCATAGAAACACTAAGGAATTATAAATTGCACATAGCTTCAGAAAAGATTCAAAGACATGCTCCTTTTCAATATTTAGGATATGAAATATATCCTAAGGTGCTTACAGTACAAAAAACTCTCCTTAAGAACAGAGAAGCTAAACACCTTAAATGACTTCCAGAAATTGATAGGAGATATCCAATGGATGCGTCCCGTGCTAGGCTTGACTACCTGTCAATTGCAACCATTATATGACATTTTAAGGGGAGACAGTGCTTTAAATTCACCACGCCAGCTTACAAAAGAAGCTCAAGAGGCTTTGAGACAAGTTGAACTGGCTTTATCCAATGTGGTTGAAAGAGTCACTCAAAAACCCTTGGAAATATCAGTTTTTGCTACACAAGAGGCCCCCACAGCAGTCCTTCATCAAGGAGACAGAGTGATTGAGTGGGTGAACCTCCCAGCACAACCAGAACAAAGCCTTATTCCTTACCCAGTGCTTGTGGCTAGAATTTTATTAAAGACCTGACAAGATATACACCTTTTATACTAATGCACAAGTTAATGTGTGCTGCGAAACCATCCCAGAGTGGCAAATTTTATTAACCATGGCTCCAAATTTTGCACACGGGTCTCCATTAAAGATAACCAGACTGCTACATAATTGGCAATGGATTCTTGAAGAAAAGGTTTCTAAAGTTCCTCTTAAAGGACCAACTATCTTTACAGATGCATCCAAACATAATATTTGCGCTGTGTATTCTCGTGACTTAACTATAAAGAAAGTAATCAGAACTCCTTTTCAGTCCACTCAGCAGAATGAATTGTATGCAATCATTCTAGCTCTTGCTTATTATCCGGGAGACATAAATATAATATCTGATTCGGCCTATTTAGTAGGTGTGGTACAAAGAATTGCCACAGCCCAAATAAAATTTGTAGCCTCCAATATATATCAGCTCTTTAAAGAGCTTCAAAAGCAAGTGAGAAAGCATCCAGGTAAGATTTATATTTTGCATGTCCACTCCCATAGTGGACTTCCAGTGATGGTAATTCAAAGGCAGATAGCCTTCTAACCATGCTGGCCAGTACTCCTTTATTTCAAGAAGCACAAGAGTCTCATTCTAAATATCATCAGGCTGCCCGAGCTTTACGTTTGCAGTTTGGAATAACAAGAGAAGAAGCTAGGAGCATAGTAAAAGCCTGTACAGCTTGCCTTCCTTTCCATGCTCCTACACTCCCTCCAGGGAAGAACCCTCGTGGTTTGAGACCTAATGAAATTTGGCAAATGGATGTGACCCATTATAAATCTTTTGGTCGTCTATCTTTTATCCATGTCGTGGTAGACACCTTTTCAGGATTCACATTTGCAATGCCAGCAGCAAAAGAGCCAGCCCGAGTGGTAACTGAATTCCTTATACAAGCATTTGCAATTATGGGTGTTCCACAAGCAATAAAAACAGACAATGGACCTGCATATACGTCCAAACATTTTACACACTTTTGTGCACAGTATAAGATTTTACACACCACGGGCATACTCTTTAATCCTCAAGGGCAGGCAATAGTAGAGAGAAGAAACAGAGATATTAAGACACTCCTCCAAAAACAAAAGAAAGGGGGAGCCACAGGTAACCCTAGAGAACTTCTAAATTTAGTTCTCTATACCATTAATTTTTAAAATTTTGACAAAGATGCACTGGCTCCAGCAGACAGGTTTTATAACCCACCGGAAGGGCAGTGTCCAGTGCGAGCAGCTCCACTGTCCTTAGATAATCACCAAGTGATGTGGAGAAACCCAGAAAGTGGTGAATGGAAGGGACCAGATAGGTTAATTGCTTGGGGGAGAGGGTTTGCTTGTATTTCTACAGATGAAGAAGGAATCAGATGGGTGCCAATGAGCCGTATTCGCCTTGTCCATCGGAGAGAGACAGAGCAGACCCTTGAAACGAAGAAGAAGGCCCAAGAAACATCGGGTGGTTCCGTTGCTGACTGTGCCCACCACTGAAAGAACCTGGCAGTTATGGCGTTTGACCCATGGACATCAAAAACTGTTGGACTTGAAAATCCTCAGGAATCATTGGATTCTCTGAGACATCATAAGACTATTGTAGGACTGAAATCCTCAGGAATCATTGGATTCTCTGAGGCATCATAAGACTATTGTAGGACTTGAAAATCCTCAGGAATCATTGGATTCTCTGAGGCATCATAAGACTGTTGCTGGACTTCAAAACCTTGTGGGGATCATTGGATTCCCTAACATATAAAAAGACTGATGTGGGACTTCAAAACCTTGTGGGGATCATTGGATTCCCTAATAGTGAAGCAATGGACAATAGATTGGTTTTGGACTATCTCTTGGTTGCTGAAGAAGGGGTATGTGTGTCTGGTGTTTACATACCCTCCTTCTAGGACTTCTGGAAATCTCTTACAATACCATGTTGATTTATATTGTTTGTTATATCACTACTTGCATGTACAATTCCTGTTTGTTACACCACATCGAGTCTGCACTGACTGTGGGGAGAGTCACCACTAATAGCCTCTGCGATATTGCTATGTGCTTGTGTAATAACTCCCATGCTGATGGGTTTGTGCATACTTGTCTCTAATAAGGCCCTTCAATCCAGAAACCCCCTAGCAAATCCCCACTTCTCTTTGGTGCTTTTCATCTCCCTTCCTGAGATGTCAGGGAGGGCGTGATTATCTCCTTTTTAGTGCTTTCATCTCCCCTCCTGAGAAGTCAGGGGGGGGCGTGATCACCTCCTTTTTGGGGTTCTCATCTCCCTGAAAAGTCAGGGATGGCGCGACTTCCTGTGGTCTAAAACAAAAGAAAGGGGGAGATGTAAAGGGCTAGAACTGAAATTGCCAGGAGAGCACGTTATAAATGGCGCTCAACGTGGACGCATCAGGAATTATCAGGTTTTGAAAATATTTAATATTCAGAATTAAGATTCTGAAAGATCTGGTAGAAACGCCACTTAGGAGGGAAGACAGAGAAGCAATATGGACCCAGGTAACTCTGGGATCGGGCTCAAGGACACAGCTGAACATGATGCTTATATAAAGAGGTTAAAGAGCCAGATGGAAGATCTTTTAACAAAGATCACCACTGAAGAACAGCAGGAAGCTTGTAATCAAGCTCCCAGAAGGCTATCCCCACACCCAGTAAATATAGCTCGGAGAGGGAGCAACCTAGAGCTAATGAGCATGTATGACAGTATAGAGTATAAAATGCCACAGCAAGAGTTGCTGGAATTGCAGGTTAAACTACAGATGGAGATAGAGAAAGAAGAAAAAGCTAGGTTACTACAGATAGAACGGGAGTTCTTCAAACCAGTGGCTGAAACTAAGGAAGGAAATAAACGAACCACATGGACTTCAGTTGGAGAAATTCTTCTTAGCGTTTTGTTGGTTTACCTCTGTGTATTGTTGTTTTAAGGAATTTATTGATGACTCTTTCATTGAGAAGAAGTTTAGTTCTTTTTATGTGCAAAGCTCAGGTTTGATTTTAAATCAGTCTTTGGGGAATTTTCCAATTCTTCTTCCCTCTGCCTCACCTTCTTGGGCCAAGGGAGAAGGGAGAGGAGGAAAAGGAAGGGCGATAATACCATCAGCACTGCCCATTAATCCATATCAAAACTCCTGTGTCTTCATTTCAAAGGACAGGGAGTAGGCTTTATTCCCCAAGGCAAAAAGGAATTGTGGGGTATTGACTATAATCAGAAAAATTTTAAAAATACAGTTCAGTTAATTTCTAAGAAACCTTACAGGGATAAGACCTTGCAGTTAGAGAGAGTGGAGTTTTATACTTGTAAGACTGCTAGGATCGTCTGTGGAGAGTTGGAACTCCTCTTTTCTTACCTTGTGGATTTTCCACTTCCACAGGTGGGCTTGATTTCCCAACCCCCTACGGGTACTTATAAAACAGTGTTTATGTTTAGAATGGTTTGGAAAATTGCTGTTTTAATCACTAGAATAAATAGACAGTGTGTGATCTTTGACCCAGGAGGAAAAGTAATATCAGATTTCTTGATTCACACTCCTGGAGTACAATTCGGGATCAGAAACTCAAACTTTGATTTTTAGGCAAAAGAATTCAGGGATATAGCCGAGTGTTCTTTTTTCATTAATTGTATGAGTGAATGTTTTAAGACCAATGGACATTATGGCTTCATTCCATTCTGGAGAAGCAGCTAGACATGTGATCAACCATTTTTCTATTGTAGAGATTTCACATGCATTTAAGACAGTTTATGGATTGGCTTACAAATACTTTGCCTTTAGGTGTTTTTGCATTGAATTTGACTTTGCCCATTCCATTGGCATTTCTTATAATCCTACTAGTAAAGTCATTACTGTACAGACTATATCCCCAAGATCTTCTCTTCTAAACAAGAGAAGGGAATTTTGGGATATGTACAAGATGTGGCAATACATATGTGTGATTGCTTGCAATTTTAAAATTTTGATTTTACATTTTTAAACACTTTTGATTTTACATTTTTAAACATTTTTGATTTTACAACTTCAAAGTTATTTTGGTTTTACATTTTTAATCTATTTCGGTTTTACACTTTTAAATTATTTTGGTTTTACATTTTTAAATTCTTTGCCTTTTACCTTAGCAATGCACTTCGGGCATACACAGAAAGTGCAGCTAAGTGACAGACTGACTAACTTTTGTCTGACTTTTGTTAATCTTTTTGACAACAACTTTGTTTCCACTGTGATGTGGAAAGGCCTGGATGGCATTTGGAAAGGCCCAAAGTTGGGCCCCGGGGACATTCCTTCCTAGGTGCAGATCCAGCAGTAGAGTTCATCCCCACCAGAGACTTTTGTAACCTGGGGATCCAAGAGAAGGACCAGACAACAGCCCAGAGGGACCAGCCAGTTGTCCGCAGCCCTCCAGATGCTGATGGCAGCAATGTCCCTCCTGACTGTGACATCAGAGACAGCAGACACAGTTCCAGTGTTGCAGCTGAAATGGACTGTCTTGGGTGATACGCAATATAAAGACTGTAAATGGACAATGGGCCTGCTTGCTCCTCCCATGGCTACTTTCCATATGGTGGCCTGGGAAGAGGCTTTGCCCTATGCTTTCTATTGAAGGACTATGCGTTTAAATTAGTGGGTGAAAAACCAATGCACACACCTGCCGTTGTTATTGAGACAATGTTATTGGACATGACTTTGCTTATGTGCACCTGTGAAACTAGAATTGCTCTAGGATTGTGAAAAGTGCAATAGAGAATTGTGAGAAACTAGAATTGCTCTAGGATTGTGAAAAGTGCAACAGAGAATTGTGATAAGCTAGAATTGCTCTAGGATTGTGAAAAGTGCTACAGAGAATTGTATTAAGCTAGAATTGTTCTAGAATTGTGACACCCTACCTCACTGATATTTAATTGTTAACTAGACTTGTGATGTTTTACCTTGTTGACTTCCCACCTCAGTGTTGACATCCTACCTCATTGGCATCCAACCTCTTTGGCCTATTATCTCGAGTATGACTTTGATGAATGGGTTGAACACTTGGGCCACTGTTGAGCCTGGTTCTCATTGTCATACTTCTGTTTACTGATCTGCTGCTTTGTACCTCCTTGGGCATAACACTCTGTCATCTCATGGATCAAGTGAACTATAGTGGTGCTAAAAGTTTAGCTTGGTGAGATGTGCGGTTCCCGCAAAACAAGAGAAAGGGAATTGTAAGGGCCCTTTAAATGGGCTGCACCACAGCGTATCATTGAGGCCCGGAAGTAATTTCTGTGGATATTAGGACTGCCCTTGGGTGGGATCCTGTCCATATTGAGATAACTTTGTAATGGGTGACTCTCTCGCTGATTGGCCGTGTGTGTGACCTCACAGGCCCTATGTAAGCCCACTGCAGGCAGCAGTCGCTCTCTTTAACCTGGCGCTCTTCACCCTGGCTCCCTAGCCTGGGTGGCCAAGCCAAGATGGATAGCCAAAAGAGGTAAGGAGTTTGGTAGTGAACACGTGGGTCTTCTGACCAGGTGTTCACCAGGGAACCAACAAGTCAGGGCATCAGTCAGGGCATTATGTGAGTAGGTATAATAAAGGCTTTTAAGATTACATGTGGCTGTTCTTGAGTGCGCTACCGGTTATTAAGCTATAGATTCAAGAGATTGTGGCCAGAGACCTTTGAAGGCCTCAGAGGAGGCGAGCCGGGTAGAGTTCACACTGCTAAGCACAGTGGTCAAAGGTACTCTGGTGGGTCTAGGACAGACTAGTAATAGTAACTGCCAGGAGAGCACGTTACAGATACTTACTAGCTGCATGATCCTGGGTAAGTCACTCAATTTGATTTCCCTCAGTTTCCTCCTCTGTAAAATGGGCTGGAAAAGGAAATGGCAAACCAATCCAGTATCTCTGCCAAGAAAACCCTAAATAGGGTCTTTTCACATGAAGACTGGGACACAATTGAAAAGCCACTGAAAAAACATGATGGAGACAGAATCGGAAAGAAAACAAGCTCGAGGGGCAGCTAGGTGGCGCAGTGGATAGAGCACCAGCCTTGAATTCAGGAGGACCCTAGTTCAAATCCAGTCTCAGACACTTAACACTTCCTAGCTGTGTGACCCTGGGAAAGTCACTTAACCCCAGCCTCAGAAAAAAAAGAAAACAAGCTCGAATCTCCGTTTGGGTAAGTCCTCTTTGGATAAATCCACGTTCCTGTGAATGTGGGAGGGCAGCTCACCCAGATCTCCCCAAGGATCCCAGAATTCTTCATATTCATCCTTTCTTGCCTCCAGCACTCGGCCATTCTGTGGAACTCCACATTCAATGCTCTGAGGGTTCCCACGTTCCTTCCACTTCTCGGTTATAAGTGCTGTCGGAAATCTTTTGTCCATTTGGGCCATCGTGGGGTACCCGCCTCACAGTGGGAGCTCCGGTCGAAGGGCGGGAGACAATGACTCCAGCCACATTTGCAGATATTTATGGGTCTCCTTTTTCTGAGCTCTTTTCAGGTTCAGAATTTCCTTGCTATTGCTTTCCTAAATGTCCCTCTTGTGTTTGGACTTTGAGCTTGTTTTTCTTCTGGTGTCAGTTTTTTTATCCCCATACTGCCTCCTTCCTTCCCCCCCTACTCTCTTTCTATCCTATTTCTATCTATAGATATTTATAGATATTTAGATAGATATTTCTATCCTAAAGCCCATCTCTTTCCTTCCCATCATCCCCCACTCACAGCTCTTTGTGAAGTGAAACTGTTAATTTTTTGGAAAGAACTGAAAGGGTCTTAATACAGCCCAATTGCCTTATAGATGACAGGCCCCAGGCCGGGGCGGCCCCCCTCACCTCTGTCACGATGGTGGAGGTGAAGAGACCTTCTGTATAATATAACTGTATAAGTGTAAAGGATCTTTGCTCACCCTCTTCAGGCCATTCATGTGACAGAGGAGAAAATTGACTATCAGAGCAGGAAAGGGCCGAGTTAATGTCAGATGTGTTCATTAGAATTCAATGTTCCTCACTGGGAAATGAGTATAAACTGTGAGCACTGTTTTGTTTTGTTTTGTTTTGTTTTTCTTCCCAGATTATTTTTAGCTTCCGAATCCAATTCTTCCTTTGCAACAACAACAACAACAACAACAACAATCCGGTTCTGCACATATATATTGTACCTAGGATATACTATAAGATATTTAATATGTATGGGAATGCCTGCCATCTAGGGGTGGGGGTGGAGGGAAGGAGGGGAAAAATTTGGAACAGAAGGGAGTACAATGGATAATGTTGTAAAAAAAAAATTACCTACGAATATGTACTGTCAAAGAAAATGTTATAATTATAAAAATTAATAAAAAAATTAAAAAAAAAAGAATTCAATGTTCCTTCTGCAAACAGATGTAGAAGATCTTTCTCCCTTCTCCCAACTTGCCCTCAGTAGGAGGCCCTGCCGAGGAGGCCTGGGACCCTTGTACTCTGGTGGGAGGCGGTGGGGCAGCGTGGAAGGTTAGCATCAAGACTGGAGGAGGAAGGACAGAAATCATCTAAGATTTGACTCTGGGGAAAGATGGCCATCCAGGAGAGAACCAAATATGGAAGGTGGGTTGGAACCACAAGAATAGAGGCAGAAATCTCAACCGAGATTGCCTCTGGGAAATTACGTGAGCCTCCTAGGTTCCGCTAGACATGGAACATAAAATCCAAGAGCTGGGAGGGGGGGGGAAGAATTGGGGAAGACCTGAGAATGTAGCAAGCTGGAGCTGAGAAGCTCCTTTCCTTCACAGCCCTTAGTGACCTCTCCTTGGTGGGATCCCAGCTTTCCAGTCCCATCAGCCCAATTTCTGGGTGTCTCATTTGCTAGAATTCTGAAAGAGGAAGCCCTTGATTTGAGATAAGGGGGATCTCTCTTCCAGGAATTAGCATCTCACTGAGCTCTGGTCCTGTGTCGCAGCTGCCTTCTGGACTTTCACCACTGAATGTCTCTGAATAATTTTACACTTAACATGTCGTGACCTTGTCCCGGATCCTCTTTCAAACTTCCCTGTTTCAGCTCCAACATCCTCCAAATTGCAACCCTGAGGTCATCCTTCGTGTCTCTCAATCCCTCACCTATGGGTCCATTAATCAGTTGCCCAATCTTGTCTTTCTATCGTCACAACATCTCTAAAATCTGTTCCCCCATCTCCACTCATGCTGCCATCATGGCTCAGGTCCTCATCCCTTTTCATCTGGATAATTTCAATAGCCTCGCAATTAGTCTCTCTTGTTCCATCCTTCAATAGCTAGCTGCCAAAGTGATTTTCCTAATGCTTAGATCTAACTCTGTTCCTCCTCTTCTCAAGAAGCTTCAGTGGCTCCCCATTACCTCTAGGATGAAATGTAAATGCCTCGGTGTGGCATTTACAAGTCTGGCATTGAGTGCTTGGTGGTGCATGGATAGAGTCTGGAGTTAGACAGCCTCATACTGACTTTAAATCTGGCCTCAGATACTTACTAGCTGGACGAATCATTTAACCATGTTTGTTTCCTCATCTGGAAAATGAACTGCAGAAGGAAATAGCAAACCACTCCAGTATCTTTGCCAAGAAAATCCCTAATGGGGTCATGGCTGAAATAATTGAACAACAACAGCATTTAAAGCCCTTCCCAAGCTAACTTCAGTTAAGTCTCAGTGCCTAATAAATGCTCCAAGTTTATCACCCCATGAACCCAATTCTGCTCACCATGTGCGTGAATTTGGACAATCACTCCTCTCTATGGGTCTCACTTTCTCCATTTGTGAAATGGAATCAATAGTCCAAGATGATCTCTGAAGTCTCTCTCAGCTTTTCTATTCTTTTTCAGACTGAGCTTCAGGGACTTTACCGAATAAATTCTAGACCAAATTCACCATTTTTAAAGAAGGGGAAACTGAGACCAGAGAAATGAAGTGTTAAAGTAGAAGGGCTGAGATTTGAACCAAGTACATTGTTTCTTAATTAAAGGACTTCTGAGAAGGGGAGAGAGAGAGCTATAGGGTTCTGGGTCCTTGAAATATATAGGTGACATGCAAGAAGAGAGGGTCCAGAAAGGGGAGCTGTCCAGTTTTCTGGAGGGCAAACTCCATCTTCTTCATAAATCCTCTTGGTCAGAAGACTTTTCCTAAAGAAATGAGAAGATTCCCTTCCTTTATAAGGAAGTGGGAGGCTATGGATGGGGAGCATTGGTTGATGGGTAGGTTAGTTTTGTTTAATTGTCATTTTCTCTTCTTTTTTTCAATTCTTCATTACAAGAAATGGTTTATTATGCAGGGAGAGAGGTTTTGGAAATGAAGGGAATGCAAAAGCTAAAGATATCAATAAAAACTGAAAAAAGAAGTTCTCTGGCTCAGCCACACTGCCCTGGACCTGGGAGATCTTAGGGATTTGAGCTGCAAGGAACTTCAGAGACTCATTTAACAAACTGGGAAATCGAGGACCAAAGTGAGGAAAGTTCCTGATGATATAAAGGTGAGAAGAAGCAGAGCCCTCAGAGCAGAGACCCTGGGCTGCTGCTGAGGGGAAGGATCCGGCTTTCTCCCCCAGCACTCAGCCCCAGGATGCTTCCCTCCCCCCTCCTCATCTGAGTCCCTACCCAAGGAGATCCACCTTCCCAGACTCAGCAGCTCAGAGACCTACCTTACTAGTTAAGTGTAGACAAAGGGCATGGAGAATCCCTCCTCCTCCCCCTCGGACAAAGGTCACCGGGTTGCTTGTCCTCCTGGGATCTGGGGGAGTCTGTCATGGGCTGGGGTGGGGGGAAGGAAGGAGTGAAAGATGCTGCTAGAAACGGCCTCTAGAAATGACCTCATCATTGCCCCCTTGTGGACGCAACAGCAAACCACGTCTCCCCCTACCAAGGGCAAGGTACCAGTATCCAGGTCAAGAGTACTTGGATGCTGATGATGTTTCTGTAGGGAAGGCGGCAGCCCCAGGGAGCAGAGAAGCTGGAGAAGCTTCTGGGACCTGGGCATCAAACCCTGTCCACCATACAACAATCTTAAAATGGCTTTGGGGAAAATGGAGCAAAATGAATCAGAATCTGAGCAACCTTGGGGAGAATTTCACTTGCAAACCGCGTCTGTAAGGAGTCGGCAGGAACCCTTTGGTGTGGCTCAGTGTTGTGGGAGATTGGGTTGGAGAAAGGGAACCTGGGCTTGATAACGGCCGGGACACTAACTGTAAGAGTGATAAGTGATTTAATATCTCCAAAGCACCTTATATCCCATCTCTCCTTTCACAGCCAAGTGACCTGGGAGCCACTTCTCTGAGAATCACTTCCTCCCTTCACTAAAAAGAAGCGATAACAACAAAACTTGCACTCTCTTCCTGTTTTGAGAAATATTCCCCGTAAACCCCAAAGTACTACAGGAATACAAGTTTATTTTCAAATATTCAGATAGTCTGCCACATTTGCCACCTCAGAGGTTTGAGAATTTCCTTCATCAATACAGATCATCCTCCCAGGTGAGCTCATTTGGGGGGACTCCTAGGAGTTCATCACCAAGGGTCCATCCAATGTGCTGGAAGCCTTCCATTTCTCCCGGCATTGCCAGGATAGCTGTGGCCTGTCCACCGGCCATCTGGCTCCGCTCCATTGTGTCCAGCCCATCATTCAAACCCATTTATTTGATGGTATTATTCATTTTGCTTTTTCATCTGTTATTACTTGTGTGGGTAACAAGGGGCAACAGGTTCACAAATACCACAAACACTTCCGCTGCCCTCGGGGTCATCCTCATTTCCAATTATTTCCATATTCAGGAGCCATATGACCCCAATATCTGATGTGTCTTCAGAGGGTGGAGGGATCCTGGAACCCTTAAAGACAACGCTCCGGAACTTCTGCTGTGTGCTAGCCCGGGAAGAAAATGTTGGGGAGCCCGTTCCACGGCATGGCGGTGTTAATGGACTGTTCTCTCAGTTGGAACATGCAGATCCATTCTCTGACTGCTCCCTATGTGACAATGACACAGACTGTTGGGAACCAGATCAACATTTACCCTCAACAAAGGAGACCCCAGAACATGGGCCCCAGATCTAAGGACTTGCAGGGACCTTTGACCCACTTACTCTATCCCCTTCATTTCACAAAGGTAAAAACTGAGTCACAGTGAGGGACGGGATGGTCGAGAACAGCAAACCTGGTAGATGAGCCAGCTGAGGTTCTCATGTTGTCTTGTTTGGTGCATCGGAGATGGAATCTTTTCCAGCAGGAGCTGGGAGCAGGTGTCTCTGGCTTTTCCAAATCCCATTAACTTCTCTGAGCGGGAAGGGCCTTTGGAGGCCGTCCAGTCTGCCCAGTATCTCAGAAGAATCTCTTCGGTGCTCTACCGGCCAATGGCCACACCCACTTTGCTGAGTGGAGTTCAAGCAGGACCAGCTCATGAAGGCTAGAGGCAGTCCATGCCACGACTCTGGGAAGGCCTTTCCATAAATCAAGCCAAAATTGGTTTCTTTGCAAACTGAATGGGAAGCTGATTTCTCCCAAACTAGGGTTCTTTCTGCTCAGCCCCTTGGTGTCTGTTCTTTGTCTAGGACTGTATGTTCCATGTCCCCTGTCACACACACATCCTCCCCATAGCCTTTGTACCCTTACCTACCATTTTTCTGGCCAATGTCCACACAAAACCCACCCTGAGCTAGGTCTAGCTGTCCCAAGCTTTACCTGTCAGGTTCACATCAGGATTGTTCAGAGGAGGGCACAGGAGTATTTGCTGAACTGTGTGCATGTGGGGAGAGCCACCTGGGCTCCCCCCCGGTTAGACCCCTGCAGGATTCAACGTTCAGACGATAAAATATTTAGAAACTGAATAGACTGGGAGACTGGTTTGAAATCCACGTACTTGTTGTGTGACTTTGGGCAAGTACTTACCCTTTTAAGCCTCAGTTCTCTCAACTGTAAAATGGAATGCCTTGATACCCATGGCATCAAGAAGGATCTGGTGAAATGATGGAAGACACTTTGCAAATGTTAAATCTAATAAAAGCATTGTCTATTGCAAACCCAACCCTCTTTCTTTCCAGGTGAGAAAATTGAGGCTGAGAGGGTTAAGGACTTGTCCAAGGTCTTGTAAGTAGTAAGAAGCAGAGAGCTGGACCAGAACCCACAGTCCTCAGAAGCCGCTGCGGTTACCCCTAGGCACCAGTTGAATTTTAGGATTCTAAGATAAAATTGAGTAGGGGCAAAGAAAGCCAAATGGATCATTAAAAAATAAACCCCAAGTTTCCACCTAGTCTATGTAAACCCGGAGCCACAGGGACTAGAACATTGGTCATGTTCCTCAGAGACTTAAAGGATCTTCCCAAAATTCACAGAGGAAGTAAGTGTTGGAGCTTTCACTTAGCTGGGCATTTAACAAATAATAATAGCTTTTTATTTTTCAAAATACCTACATAGGTAGGTTTTTGTTTTTGCTGAGGCAATTGGGGTTAAGTGACTTACCCAGGGTCACACAGCTAGGAAGTGAAATCACACTTGAACTCAGATCCTCTTGACTTCAGAGTTGGTGCTCTATTCACTGCACCACCTAGTTGCCCCCCTCTGTAAAGACAGTTTTCAACATTCACTCTTGCAAAAACTTGTGTTCCAAAATTTTCTCCCTCTCTCCCTTCTTTCCTAGACAGCAAGTAATCCAATAGAGATTAAATGTGTGCAATTCTTCTAAATGTATTTCCACATTTATCATGCTGCACAAAATCAAATCAAAAAGGGAAAAAAAAAACATTAGTGGTCCCAAGGAAATCATAAAGGAAGGAAAAGGACCCACGTGAGCAAAAATAATTTGTAGCTGCTTTTTTTTTTTTTTTTGTGGTAGCAAAGAATTGGAAAATAAGTGGATGCCCATCAATTGGGAGATGGCTGAACAAGGTGTGGTACGTGAAGGGAATGGAATATTATTATTCTATAAAAATGATGAACAAGATGAAAGTCCTGGAATGATTTACATGAACTGATACTGAGCGAAACAAGCAGAACCAGGGATACACTGTATACAGTAACAGCAAGAACGGGGGATGATCTGCTATGAAAGACTCCCTCCTTCTCAGAGATTCAAAGGAATCCCAATAAATTTTGGACAGAAAATGGCATCTGCAACTAGAGAAAGAACTAAAGAGACTGAATGTAAATCAGCACATGCTAAGTTCACTTCTTTTTTCTGTTTTTAAAAAATCTCTCCCATGATTTTTCCTATTTGCTCTGATTTTTCTCTCCCAACCTAATTCATAAAACATTCATTAAAAACAAACAAACTAAAAATAAAAAAAGAGAATTCTCCCAAAGTTCACTTTGGAAGAGATTATTAGGGAAGGTAGATAAGTTTTTTTCATTTCTCAACTAGGATTTCTTCCCACAAGGCATAATCTTTCAATTTAGGTAAATGGTTCAGTTGGACTTGCTCCCCACAGAGCACGTTATCTCTGCTGGATAATTTGACTAGACTAGGCAAGGAGGGTTAGCAGGCCGCTGTCCTCAAAGAGCACAAGTAGTTCAGATGGACAGGTTGCGCAGCTGGCTCCTTACAGCGTGTGGCAGCTTCGCTGCCGAGGTCAATCTGTTGGACATCCTGAGCTTGTTCTTCCGCCTCAGGTTTAACTGAGGGTTATTATGCTTTCAGCTGGGGAGCAATGATGCTCTTTTCAGCTGGAGCCCTGCTGTTCTCTTTCAGAAAAAGGAGAGACTCAGTTCAAGATTGGTGGGAGCTCTATAATTTTAATTTTATCATCTGTCACCTCCAGCCAGGAGGTGGGTGGGAGGGGTATAACCCTTCTTGCTTTATAGTTCTTCCTGATTCAGAGCTGAGTTCCATGGCGAAGGATCTAGACTAACGGGGTTAAGTTTTTCTTGGGTCTCTGCAAATCTGTGAAAACTGAAAGGGTTACAGAGGAAATGACCCCCCCAAGACTGTCAGAAGACCCTTAAACTAGGGGGCAGCTAGGTGGCGCAGTGGATAGAGCACCTGCCTTGAATTCAGGAGGACCTGAACCTAGCTGTGTGACCCTGGGCAAGTCACTTAACCCCAGCCTCAGGGGGGAAAAAAAAAAAAAAGAAGAAGAAGACCCTTAATTGTGTCTCTGCTGATAGTAATGGGGTCAGTGTACCGGGGCCATATCCTTCAGGAAACAGTTCCAACCTATTCCTTTGTTGAGACAGTGGATCGTGTGGACTGTATCGGTTTCTTGATGTGCTTTATGAAGGAGACAAAAGTTTTCCTAAAGGTCAAGGAGCTTGAATTCAAGTCCATCCTATATTTTTAGTCAGGTTCAAAAACAACAACTGCAAATTTTTCCTTTTTTTTTATTATAGCTTTTTATTTACAAGACATATGCATAGGTAATTTTTCAGCATTGATAATTGCAAAACCTTTTGTTCTAATTTTCCCCCTCCTTCCCCTCCCCTCCTCCCCCAGATGGCAGGTAGACCAATACATGTTACATATGTTAAAGTATAAGTTAAATACAATATATGTATACATGTCCAACAGTTATTTTGTTGCACAATCTCCTTGAGTTGATGTCTTGTTAGCCAGAGTGCTTGCAGGGGACCTATGAGGGCCTTTCTAGGAAACCAAATACTGATATTTTCATGACTTTCTTAGGGAAGAGAATAAGAGGGAAAACTGTTGTGAAAAAATCCTGAAAATTGTCCTTTGGTCTGTGGAGTTGGGCCCTTGAGCCCAGGGCCTCTTTTAGCAGGTTTGATAGTTATTTATGCGGCTCTTGTGTGAGAGGTCCCATCCTGGCAGACATCCGTATATCCCCACCCTATAATACGGGCACCTCGACATTTTACACCCCGCTTTGGGTGCGATCACTACTCTTTTCACAAACACATGAGTCAAAGAATGAACAAATTTATTTACAAGAGTCAAACTCTTTTCAAAGCACAAAGAAAGTAGCAATACTTACCAGCGAACAACCCTCCCCCGGAGGCCCATGGGCATCTATTTGGTGGTATTTCCCTGGGGAAGGAGCTCCCTCCCCCAGCAGGGAGCACCCACATCAGTGCCCCCCTCCCCTGGCTAACTGTGCCCGTTTCTCTCCCTCGGGTTCTTACTTCTAGTAGATTTCAACCCTCACAAGCAGGTTACCTCAAAGGACTCATCCCAGTCCCTGCGCTGCTACCTGGGCAGTATGTCTCCTAATCAATCCACCAATGAGGATTTATCCAATGCCTGGTGTGAGCCAGACACTAGGCTCCACACAACAAATGCAGAGAGTGAAACACTCCCCACTTTCCGGGAGCTCCTTCCCTCCCACACATGTCTTTATATCGTGTAGCTTTGGAGGGTCAGTGAAGGGCCCCCATTATCTCACGAGTCACCGTGATGGCAATTGGATGGGGCTGGTGGAGAAAGAAATGAGGAAGCCCTTCAAACTGCCTGGACCAGCTCCTCAAACACAGAGCGGGGTGGGGGGGAAGGGATCCCGTCATCTCTGGTATCTTCCCCATCGGGGAAATGTGTAACCTCTGCATTTGTCCCCAAGTGTTGGCCCTCTCCTGGACCGGAAGCCTCTCAAGGTTGAGATGGTCATTTTTTAAGACCTCTCTTTGTTTCCTGGTACCCAGTACAGTGCCTGGACTATTGGAGAGCTTGATAAATGGTTTTTGGATGATGAGAACTGAATTAAACCAAAATGGATTTAATTTCACTGGAAACAAGTTTCTCAGCCAATCCCAAGTGCCTCCTAGTGGAGAAGTGCCCTAAGAGGTCATTGCTGAGCTAGTTTCTAGTAACTGGACTCGTAACTGGACGAGCCTCTTGGGGCCCTCAGTTTCTTCCTCTGTGAAATGGGAAGAGTCGTTGCCCGAGATGACCTCACGGTCCCTTCCAATTCTCCGGCTTCTGCTCCTTTGATTCTTCATTCTTTCTCTGCTCACAATCTGGTTATTTCATTCATCTTGACAACTGAATCAGATCCAGACTTCCATCCCCCACTGCTGTACCAGCTGGCCATGGCCTGCCTCCTTCCCTGACATTCAGGCATCTCTGGGGCAAACGCCACCCTACGAGCCCCCTTTTTGCCACACTGAAAAGAGAGACCCGGCCGAGGCAGGAGAAAGGGCCTTGGGTTGAGCTGGCTCCAGCTTTCTCTGGCTCTGCCCGTCCTTGCCCGCACCCACGTTCTCTCCTCCTCCTCTGCAGCCTGGCAGAGGCTCCACTTAGCTCTCACCCCAAGCTGAAATGCCAGGCTGAACGAGCCCAGCTGGAGGAAGAACTCAGACTGTGCTTGTGCAAGCAGTCACTCTGTCCTTAAGAGAGAGGCGGCCCCAGGCACGGTTGGGTGGGGAAAGGGAGGCCTGGGAGTCCCCCATGGGAGGCCGTCCCTGACCTCGTCCTTGCCAAAGACTTGGCCCTCCTAGAATGATGGTGCTTCCCGGGGACCAGAGCCAGAAGAGCCATGTGTGGCCTAACAACGGTACCGGGAAAGAGCCATCCTGGAAGTGCTGGAGCACCCCATCACCTACCGCAGCTCAGGGAACGGGGGTGGGGTGGGGTGGTGGGCAGCCTTTCCATTGGCTCCCCGCTGGGCTCAGCCAGCACTGGATTTTTTGTTTATTTGGCAAATTTGCCTCAAAAACTTTATTTTTTTTTTCTTTGTGTGTTTGTGCAGGGGTGGGTCAGGAGGAGGAAACAAGGGGAAGATGCTGGGAGAGTCCATCAGGAGCTAAGGGGTTGAAGACAGCTGGGTGGTGCCATAGTGCATGGAGCACTTGGAATCAGGACCACTCATCTTCCTGAGTTCAAATCCAGCTTCAGACATTCATTAGCTACATGCCCCCTGGCAAGTCACTTCCCTCAGCCTCGGTTTCCTCCTCTGTAACATGGGAGGGAGACTTCAAGCACCCGCCTCCCAGGAGAACTATTTGCCAGCCTGAAAGCACCGGATACTTGTGTTTTCTGTGTTTGTGGTAACTGTGGCCCAGGCCTCCGACAGGCCCATCCCTGTCACTCACACTCCTCCCATTCTGGCTTTGCTCTGGTTCCCACATAATGCATGGCCTGTCCAGGCCTTTGCACTAACCACCCTGCAGTGTACCCCTGAAGCACACCCCTGCAGTCGTTTTGCTCACTATGATGTGCAAGGTCACCGGCCTCACCGCTGCCCCAGAGCCATCTGGGGCCAGTGGCCAGAGAGAGGTCCGGCTGACCGGAGATGGCCCAGATGCAATGGGAGACCCTGGCCTTTTTAAGCTAAGGCCCTTCCAGATGCAGCTCAAAGGCCTCTCCCACAAAGCCTTTGCTAATTCCCTTCCTTGCCACAACCTCCCTTCCTCCCAACTTGTGTTGTATTTAGCTTTTGCATTTCTCATCGTACTCAGTCTGTAAGAAAGGGGAAGAGAGTGAGCATTTACCCAGAACCTACTATGTGCTAAGTGTTTTATAAGTTTATTGACTCTTGTAAAATCTTATGTTCTAATTTTCCCTACCTCCTCAACTAGATGGCAAATAATCCAAGAAAGGTTAATCATGGTAAAAACATATCTTAAATCTAATATATGTATAAATATTTATATAATTGTCTTGCTGTACAAGATACATAGGATCAAAAAGGAAAGAAAATGAGAAAGAAACAAAAGGCAAGCAAACAATAACAAAAAAGAGTGAAAATGCTATATTGGGATCCACATTTAGTTCCCACAATCCTCTCTCTGGATGCAGACGGCTCTCTTCATCACAAGATCATTGGAACTGGCATCAGTCATCTCATTGTTGGAAAGAGCCACGAGCATCAGAAATGATCATCATATAATCTTGTTGCCGTGTACAATGACCTCCTGGCTTACTCACTTCACTCAGCATCAGTTCATGTCAGTCTCTCCAGGCCTCTCTGAAATCATGCTGCTGGTCATTTCTTACAGAACGATAATATTCCATCATTATTATTCCATTCCACCATTAATATTCCATTCCATTCATATACTAGAACCTGTTCAGCCATTCTCCAACCCTTGGTCATCCACTCAGTTTCCAGTTTCTTGCTCCTACAAAAAGACTGAATGCATGCTTCTTGTAAGGAGTAAGTGTTGCGTTCCTTGTCTTTGTTCCCCCCATCCATGAAGAAGTAAGGATCTGGAACACAGTAGATGCTTAATAAATTTCTGTCAATTTATTGATTTATAGGCCATGGAAGAAGCCACCTCCGTGACTACAAAATTACTAAATTTTGACAAAAACAGCACAAATGCCAAAAAAAACACCAAGGAATAAAATCATGCTCTTCCTCCCCCTCTCTTCCTCCCACAAATGGATGCAATCTCTTTGCCCCTTCCCATGAGGGATGAGATGATGAAAACTTCCCCGGGAAAATATCTGCCATCTGCCAACTGGTATTGTCCCCAGGAGAGTGAGCAACAATTTCATTTAGAACTGAGGTCTCTTTGGGAAAAAAACAAAACAAAATAAAAATTAAAAAAAAACAACTTTTCAGATTCTGCTTTCCCTCTGAATGGGGAACTGAGGCTGTCCCAATTGGTGATCTTATCCAATTCCTCAGAGCTCATGAAAGACCCCAACTGGGGTCAGTGTATGGTGTGTGTGTGTGTGTGTGTGTGTGTGTGTGTGTGTGTGTGTGTGTGTGTGACTATGAAAAAACTGAGACCAAGGAAGCTTTTCCAAAGTTACAGAGGTAAGAAGGGACCGAGGTAGGATTTGGATGTCCTGAATCTAGAGCCAATCAATCTTCCTTCCACTTATCAAGTTACTCTGAGGAGCAGATTCTCTAAATCAAAAGGAATGAATAGCTCAGAAACACTTCAAATATTCTAATTACTTTCTAAAATGGTCAACTTACTACTCCAGTGGTTGTGAATTTTCATGCCTGTTTTTCCCCAGCCCTTCCAACACTGAGTTTTCCCATCGTTTCCCATTTTTACCAACTTGATTTCTAGAAGAAAAATTCGATACTTGGCATTTTAGCCAAAATCTGTCAGATATAATTTATTAATCTACAAATATTTCTGCTTGGAAAGATGTGCAGACTGACAAAGTCGTGCCTGCTAAATGGAATTCTCCCTGACAGGCAATTTCACTTATGTTTCATAATAACCGTGAAATACAAGGCAAAATTCTATAACTAAAGCAGAAATACATTGCTTAGGGTTGGAGTTTTTGATTTGCTTAAACAGAATTATGGCAATGTCAAAGTTAGAACACCTTCAGAGAAATATCTTTCTGAACCCAATTGTTTCCTCCTAAACATTCCCTCCCAGGAGGTGGTGAACCTTTTTCTAAGGTGACCAAATATGCTTTTCTTAATCTCTTAATTCAAACTCAGAAGTAAATAATGCGATTAAAACAGCTACTTCTACTTGTAAAAAAATGTAAAATGGTTACAAGTCCCAAAAGAATCTTTGGAAGTTTAAAAATCATATAAGAAGTACTGAGAAAAAAATTAGGAAAAACATAAGAGTAATGTAAGAAAATCAAGAAAGTTATGAAAAGAAAGTCAACCAATTAGAAAAAGAGATCCCCAAAATTACTGAAGAAAACTACTTCTTAAAAATTAGAATTTGGCAAGAGAAGTCTAATGACTTCATAAGACACTGAGAAATAGCAAAATAAAGTCCAAAGGATGAAAAGTTGAAAAAATGTAAAGGAGATTTAGCAGTAGCAGATATTAAGCTATATTATAAAGCAATAATTATCAAATATCTGGTAGTGGCTAAGGAATAGAAAGATAGATCAGTGGTAGGTACACAGCATGGAAGAATTTAGAATAAATAAAAAATAGAGAGCATTGTGAGATGTAAGATGGATAATTTTGATTGTGAGCTGTAAGATGAATAATTTTGATTCTGCGATGTAAGATGGATAATTTTGATTACACTGAATTAAGAAGTTTTCTCACAAATAAAACCAATGTAGTCAAAATTAAAAGGAAAGCAGAAAATTGAGGGGGGGGGAGGGAGAGGCTTGTAGACAGTTTCTCTGATAAAAAGATCTCCTACCTCAAACATAAGGCTTTGTCAAATTTATTAGAATATAAATCATTTTATATTCTAATATAATAGATAATTATAAATCTAAATTCTGATTCTTCCCCTCCTTCTCCCATTCCCACCTCTCTTTTTGTCAAATGGTAGCTTTCTCTAATGTGGGGTGGGGAAGGAGGGAGAGATGGTTCTGAACTTAATATGTAAGAAAAAAATAAATTAAATTAAATTTTAAAAGGAACTGAAGTTTTCTATTCAAGGAATACTGATTAGGTTCAAGTGGGACCAAGCATTTCAGACCAAGATGATGTTACTCTATTAATTCTCAATATTTTATAACACAATTGTGGCCTTAGTGCCATCTCTTTCACAGATGTGTGTCAGTTGATATCTCAGAACAATTCTTTCATTTTATGATCAAGGAAACTAAAGTCCCCAAAGGGATAGTAATTTTTTCAGTCACTTAGCAAATTAATAGCAAAGTCATTAGGTGACCAATATTTGCATTGTCACAGATGCTCTTTTCCTTCTCGAATTGTCTTGTCATGTTATTATCATTTATCTCTTTACATGATATATCTCCCTAGAAGAATGTAATCACCCTGGAAACTGAGGCTATTCTTTGTTTTTTCGTTGTGGATCAACCTCTTTGGGACTGCCTTCCCACTGGGCACCCACAGATTTCTAGGTTGGCTCCCCATAGAGGTGAGGTCTCTCTGTGAGGGCCCACTCCTAAAACTACAGTTCACAGGTTCCCATCTGTGTTCTTGCCATTAACAGTCCCAACTAAAAGTGCACATTTTATGGGAAGCTTTCTCCAATCCCTCTTAAGGTCAGTGCCTTCCTCTATGAATGATTTCTTATTTATCCTGTATAGAGCTTCCTTTGCATATTATTTTTTACACATTGCCTTCCCCATTAGATTATAAGCTCCTAGGACAGGGATTGTCTTTTGCCTCTTTTTGTATTGCCAGCATTTAGCAATGTACTTTGCACCTAGTCGGCACTTAAAATGTTTATTGAATGAATGAATTAATAATAGTTCCAACTACTCAAAGCAAAATGGTAGTTTAGGAACAAGAGCTACAAAAATCCCCCCATAAACTCCCACAAGTAAACACAGAATCGATAAGAGTGGGAATTTTCACACATAGGAAAGATATGTGATCAAGGTAACTCAGCTTTTAACAAAAAAGGCCTTCGATGTCCTTTTATAATGCTCCCCCATAGCGTATTGTCTTTGGTAACTGGACGGCTCAGCTATCATAGTCTATTCCCCTCTGTAGCTTGACTCCATGGCTCTCCCTTGAATGCACAGTAGGCTCTTTTCTCTGCTGCCAGGGGCTGCACTTTTTTTTTTTTAAACTATACTTCTTAAAACTGCTTCTTATCTTGAGTCCCCCTAGAGCTGGGCAGGTAGAAGGTCATAGAATTATGAGCCAAAACGGACTTGAAGTATCATCCAGTCCAAGCCCCTCAAATAGGGAATGAGGAAAAGAGTTGAGATTATTTGTTCAAAATCACAGAGTAAATTAGTAGCAAAGTTGGGAGCAGAGCCCAGTCCTCTTGATTCCTGTATCAGTCTGGGGGAAGCCTGACTCAGGGCAGCCCCCACCTATCCACCCCCATTTTATACTGGAACAAAATGAGAGTAAGTTTGCAACAGGGAACAAAACCAGATCTACTTGGCCATAACAGGAGAAGGATATTGAACAAGCATAGGCATTAAGAACACTTCCCGTTGATTCAATTGAACAAAGATCCTTTTGGAATTCACCAGCTAAATAACTGAAAGCTTCCTCGGGCTCCTCAGGGCTGCTTTGGACCAGGTGATGACATGATACAAAAGTCCTTAGTTCCCTGAGCCAATCAAATCTTGAGAAATGCCTCAAAACCTTTTAGGGGAAGGATGGACTAAGGTATGGCTCTTGTCATACTTTCCCATTGTTCTCCTCTCTCAAATCCACTTTCCTGAGCCCACTTCAGGAGGAGAATTAGCTAGGGAAAGGGGGGAGACCTTTGGGCTTAAGTAAAACTGAGAGAAGATAGCAATCTGCTCCCGACAGCAACCCCCAGCTACCTCCCCAGCTGGGCAGGAAGTGAAGGGGTTTTGCCCTAAACTTTAAAGACAATATATATTTTTAAAATGCAACGGAAAGCAATGTATGTGTAGTAAAAAGATCAGTATATCAGAAAGCAAAAGAGACAGGCTCTATTCCACCCCTTCCTAATTTTTCTGCACAAAGCAGGTCGGGCCTCAGATACTCTCTCTGCAAAATGGGGATATCTTTGCCTTCTTGGTGATAAAAGTTGACAAGTTAAGAGTTTCCTATGTTCTGCTTTTAGTAAACTTATCATTTCAGATGAATTGAAGTCTTAGAAGTTTACTAATACAACCATATCTTCTCCCTGCCAATTTTGTGAAGTATATAATCCATTTCTTCCATCTGACTGGGTGGTCTTGAGTATATCTCCAGTATAAAGTCTCTTCGGTTGTTTCCTCCTTTTATTCCCATCTACATGGTCTCTGAATCTGGTTTGTAGATTTCTAGGCAAGTGTGTGTCTTTACTTACTCAGGTCTGCTTGTTGTGCCCAAAGTGACCAATTCAAATTTCTGCCTCCCCCTTGAAGATGCCCGAGAGTCACAATCGAAATGTCATTTTCATTGGCATTTATCTTTCTGAGCCCATATGCCTGGTTCGGGTGTCCTCCCCCCAGTCCCTGTACTCTCCCTGCTGTTTCCTCCTGTGGTTTACTGAATACTGCCTCCAGTGGTTCTCTTCTGTCATTTTTCAGGGATGAACCACGTTCTGCCATTTTCTGTGCCCTATGACATTATTCCCAACATCCTTGGCAGCCATTAAGTCTGAATCCTTGCTCTTTTTGAGTCTTTTTTCCCCCCCAGAGACAACTGGGGTTAAGTGACTTGCCCAGGGTCACACAGCCAGGAAGTGAGACCACATTTGAACTCAGGACCTCCTGACTTCAGGGCTGGTGCTCTATCCACTGCCCCACCCAGCTGCCCCTCTCTTTCAGTCTTTCATAAGTTTACTATTGTTTCCTCAGCTTCATCTCTGAATTTACCTGAGATGTAGGCTGAACCAGGAGGCTTTGAACGTGGGATGGCCAGAGCTCAGCCTTCAAATTGGGAATAAGTCAAATCTTGTAACAAAGGGAAACAACAGTTTTGGGGGAGATTCCATGTGAACTAAATCTATCTTTAGTTGCCCAAGGAGACACTGATGATGCTGGAAGCCAGAAACAATAGTTGTCCTAAGGAATTGTGGGAAACAGATAGGACTTCAGGTCACTCAGCAAAGGCAAAGCTCGTGAAGCTTACCAGTCTGACAGGATTCCCTGGGTTTGGGATTAGAGTCCTAGTCAATGACAAATGGGAAGAACACTGACTGGCACATTAACAAAGAACAGCTTTCAGGAAGCCGAAATAGTGACAAAAGTGACTTATTTTTCAAGGAAGGACAGGAGAGGCAGTTCCAGGTGAGTGGGTGGGGGTCCTTAGCAACTCACCCTGTCCTACTCCACTCCATGTTCAGATGGATCTGGTTGCTAATCAGGCCAACTGCACTTTCCTGGGCAGGCGTCCCTGGCAGATTAGGACTGAGCAGGAGGAGGTGGGTGGGAAGACCTTTAGCGAGCAAAGCTATTGGAAAAGTGTTTTGAAAAACCTAAAGTCTGCTTAGCCACGGAAGAGATTATTATAAGAGAAACAGAACTGTTTCCCCGGAGGGCAGAAAGCCTCCATGTACTCTCAAGTTTGTATTTGGAATGTGCTCTCACTCTGGGGAACCCTAAAGACACACAAGGTTTGACTTTGTCCACACAGTCCTAACAGATAGTGACTAATGAGATCTTCTATCAGATTACTGAATAAACAGTTCACTTTGCCCTCTGACCTTCCCTCTCCGTGCAGTTCTTCAGTTCAGATCTCCTGGCAAGCCATGTCCTGGCTCGGCTTTCTTAGCCTTTCATCTGTAGAATTCTTTGGCCAGATGGCCATTTTCTTCCCTGAGAAAGGTTGCAGAGATGACCTATTGCCAGGCTCTGGACCCAGGAGCTCTGAACCTCTCAAAATCATGAGGTAGTAGTTGGGACTGAGATGCTCGTCTCTCAGGACTGTCCTTCAACGCAGTATTCAGGGAAAGAAACAAAGCAGAAGAGGCAGGTAGGAGTCCGAGAGTCAATCTCAGGCTCACCTAGGCCAGCACAAGCTCTCCCTACCCTGCGCAAGCGACCACCATAGCTGGTAGGGGATGGGAAAAAAAAGCATGGAAGAGAGGAGGGGATAGAGTGGTCCCCTTCCCATTTTCTGGAAACCGAGGGCTCAGAGTCCCAACATGCTCAAAAGGCAGGAAGAGAGAGCATAGAGTCAACTCCTTTTAAGATGTTTCTTCTAGTTTGGTCACCAATTCTTTTTTCTCCTGATCCTCTTCCCCATGGGGAGCAAGGGACCCTTGAAGGACTTCTGGTTGTACATGTCCTTCAGTACTTATTTGTCCCTGAGGTAGCAAGGATGTAGACTCAGCTCATGGGATATTTCCATTCGCAAGCATCCTATTGGATGGGCTCCATCCAATCCTTTTCTCCATTCTTTTTTCTACAAGAGAAACTCCCCCAATTCCCCAATTAGGATTCGTAAGACAGGGACTTGAGACCCTTATCCTTGTCCTTTTCTAGACACTCTCCAAAAACAATAATTACAAAACAATTCTCCTAATCTGGTGGACACACACTTCCTTCTCTGTCTGTCTGTCTCTCTCTAGTGTACATGTTCTATCTACATGCATCTCTCTAGAGTCCCTGAGGAAGAATGGATCCAATTCTAGAGAGATGCACGTTCTAACATGTACACTGAGGAGTTCCTTGTGACTCCTGGACCTGAGAATCCCTCCTTGAAGAGTCCCAGCAAATTGGCTTTGGGTGCCGTGGTGGTGATGAATGAATCATTCCTTTGCCTCCATGGGCTGTCTCCTTTTAGGATTTATTTCCTCAGCTGATAGGTCAACCCCCTGCTTATTGAGCCAAGTAAGTCACCCAGCTGCTGCGCGGGCCCCACTAGATGCTTTCTGATGTTGCCGCTGGCTCTGGAACCTTGGATGGTTTTAGTGGACCTCCGGTTTTATGGGTTCCCCGGCACTCCCACCTCAGAATATGTAGTTAACTGAGATCAGGAAAAAAGAAACAGGACAAAACAGTTGCCGTGCTCTCAGGGGCACAGGGCAGTCAGGCAGAGGGAGCTTCCTGTAAGTTTTATCATTACTGCATAATTGGAAA